>NC_136262.1:36553075-36560575 GCF_964187855.1 Myxine glutinosa | reverse complement strand
ATCTTTCATTGGCTTATGGCCTGGTACAGACTTCTCTTCCTTCGTTATGTAGGTCCTCCTTGGCATCTTTTTCCAGAAGAGGCCTGTCTCATCACAATTGAACACCTGTTGTGCCACATACCCCTCAGTGTTCACAAACGCACTAAATTTATTCACAAAGTCTGCTGCTCCATCCTTATTCGAACTAGCAGCCTCTCCATGCATAACAACACTGTGGATCCCACTTCTTCTCTTAAACTTTTCAAACCACCCCCTACTAGCCTTGAACTCATCACCATCAGCACTATTTCCAGGCAAGTCTTTTATAAGGTCACCGTGCAGGAGCTTTGCTTTCTCACAGATAATGCCCTCAGAGATGGCAGCACCAACCAACTGTTTCTCATTTATCCAAACTAAGAGGAGTTTTTCCATCTCCTCCATAAACTTCGATTTCCTAGGGGTCAGAGTCGTAACACCTTTTGCCACATCAGCTGCTTTAATCACTTCCTTATTTTTCAAAATCGTACACACAGTCGATTTCGGCATCTCGAACATAGCAGCGAGATCCATCACACGCATACCGCCCTCATGCTTAGCGAAACTTGTTTCTTCACCTCAATTGTCGCTCTCACCGCCTTCCTCTTATTCTTATTGCCTTCACTGCTCTTCTTAGGTGCCATGGTGAATGGGTAAGGGTTATCTTCAAAGAAAAAAAGCACAAATCAAGGTGTAAACACGAGGTAAGCTAGCGACGAACACACGAGAGATGCTGCCAGAACTAGTACAACCGACGAACTGAAGGAACAAAGCGACTTCCGGGTTGTGCATGCGGGAGCAGGCGTGGGTGATGCTGTGCGAAGATGCGCGGGAAATATGAACGACGCTCGTGGCGGGAAATATGAATGACGCTAACGCTATGTTGGCGGTTCGGTTATAGAAATACATTCGGAATTAGGGACAAAATTTTCTCGAATTTACGGTTCGGAATTAGAGTAGTTCGAGATGAGGGGCGTTCGGAATTAGGGGTCACTACTGTATATATACACACATATATATATCTATATTATAATAGCCGTAGATGATTCTGTCTGTCTGTCTGTCTATCTGTTGGGTGTCTGTCCGGGGTGTGGCTTACTCGGTTTGCAGAGTAGCTCCACCCATAGCTCCACCCATTCTGGGAGTGGCTATAAACAAATATCCACCATTTTATTAACTCGCATAGCTTTGAGTCCTGTTTTGTAGGCCCGTGGTGTCTTGCTCTCCCCCAGTTTTATTTCAAATCAAATTCGATAAATCATTTCATTTTTCACAGTCGCTAACATAGTTTTAGACTCGGTTGAAAAAAAACGGGAAGAAAATCCGATGAAAGTTGCCGTTTATAGAACGAAATGAATTCTCAAAGGCCTGTAACTTCAAGGCCATTGAGTCTCTCTCACGCCTTTATCTCCAATCTAACTCACCATATGATTTCATTTTTATCGATGGTTTTACTTTTAGACTCGGTGTCAGCAATAATTGAGAACAATCCACACACGCGGGAAAATGCAGAGATATATTTTTTAAAATCGCGTCATGGTGTATCATACACCGCCCAACATGACACCGCCGGCAATGTGTCGATATATATTAAAAATTCGCTTTTGCTTTTCCGTTATGATATATTACTATTTCGTTTGATGATAGTCGTCACAAAAACGTCAACAATGATGCCGACATATATTTCTTCGTTTTTATTTCATTCAACATATTAGCCGGAAGTAAAATATGTTTCAGGAAATTACCGAGAGATATTTCTTCGTTTTTTTTATTAGTTATGTGCGCATACACTTTAAATAGGTTTATTTGAAATCTTTAATTTTCCACAAACATTCCACACACGCGGGAAAATGCAGAGATATATTTTTTAAAATCGCGTCATGGTGTATCATACACCGCCCAACATGACACCGACGGCAATGTGTCGATATCTATTTTAAATTCGATATATCATTTCATTTTTCACAGTCGCTAACATAGTTTTAGACTCGGTTGAAAAAAAACGAGAAGAAAATCCGATGAAAGTTGCCGTTTATAGAACGAAATGAATTCTCAAATGCCTGTAACTTCAAGGCCATTGAGTCTCTCTCACGCCTTTATCTCCAATCTAACTCACCATATGATTTCATTTTTATCGATGGTTTTAGAGTCGGTGTCAGCAATAATTGAGAACATTCCACACACGCGGGAAAATGCAGATATATTTTTTAAAATCGCGTCATGGTGTATCATACACCGCCTAACATGACACCGACGGCAACGTGTCGATACATATTAAAAATTCGATATATCATTTCATTTTTCACAGTCGCTAACATAGTTTTCGACTCGGTTGAAAAAAAACGGGAAGGAAATCCAATGAAAGTTGCCGTTTATAGAACGAAATGAATTCTCAAACGCCTGTAACTTCAACTTCAAGGCCATTGAGTCTCTCTCACGCCTTTATCTCCAATCTAACTCACCATATGATTTCATTTTTATCGATGGTTTTGGACTCGGTGTCAGCAATAATTGAGAACATTCCACACACGCGGGAAAATGCAGAGATATATTTTTAAAAATCGCGTCATGGTGTATCATACACCGCCCAACATGACACCGACGGCAACGTGTCGATATATATTAAAAATTCGCTTTTGCTTTTCCGTTAAGATATATTACTTTTTCGTTTGATGACAGTCGTCACAAAAACGTCAACAATGATGCCGACATATATTTCTTCGTTTTTATTTAATTCAACATTATTAGCCGGAAGTAAAATATGTTTCAGGAAATTACCGAGAGATATTTCTTCGTTTTTTAAAATTAGTTATGTGCGAATACACTTTAAATAGGTTTATTTGAAATCTTTAATTTTCCACAATATAATTTACTTGCCATTTATCATTTGATGATTACGAGACAAATTCCTCTTGAGGATCGTGACAATTCATGCGCTGCGTGGAAACTTCTATTTCCAAAATGAATGAGACGATCGATGAAGAACGCAGACTTGAACAGGATGCAGCAAGAAAACGAATGAGACGGGCGAACGAGTCCATCGACGAACGTCAATGCAAACTTGCGGGGTCACCCGTGGGAATCCCACGGGCATGGATGTGTGTGACATTTCGACATATTGAGTTAGATGCTGCACATTCATTTTTACAAAATGGTTACTGGCAAGTCATCAGATCCAGAAATGGTGTAAAAACCACCGTTTAGAGGCCATTTTTCCCCGCAAAGCGGGGGTTGGCCTTTTCGGGGACCGTGGTAGTTGTTGTTTTTTTGTCCCCTTTTTGAAGCAATGTTTTACGGCCGGATGCCCTTCCTGACGCCAACCCTTTTTGCCGCCTTCAACGACAAACAGGGAATTACCAGTGAACTGGTACTCAATTAGCCGACCTCGGAAGGATGACAGGCTGAGTCAACCCCCCTGGCATTAATTCGGCGATCGACCGAGATTCGAACCCAGGATCCTAAGCCGGCACCCTAGCCGCTAGCCCAACACCAGAAATGGTGTCATGAACACAATTTATTTACGCACAAGCACAAAAGCAAGACGGGCCGATTTCCGATTCCGACGGGCCGACGGGCGAGACGGGCCGATTTCCGATTCCGACGGGCCGATTTGGAGCAAGAAAAAGAACGAGACGGGAGAAAAAGGAGAGAAACGAGACGGGGAAAGCCGATTGGAGAGGCGAGTGAGGCGCGATTGGAGAGGAGTGTGAGGCGCGATTGGAGAGGAGTGTGAGGCGTGATTGGAGAGGAGTGTGAGGCGTGATTGGAGAGGAGTGTGAGGCGTGATTGGAGAGGAGTGTGAGGCACGATTGGAGAGGAGTGATTGGAGGGGAGTGTGAGGCACGATTGGAGAGGAGTGTGAGGCACGATTGGAGAGGAGTGTGAGGCGCGATTGGAGAGGAGTGTGAGGCGCGATTGGAGAGGCGTGTGAAGGATTGCAGAGGAGAGGAGTGTGAGGGATTGGAGAGGTGAGGGATTGGAAAGGAGAGGGATGTGAGGGTTTGGAGAGGAGAGGAGTGCTAGGTGGAGAGAGGAGAGTCAGGTGGAGACAGGAGAGTGTCAGGTGGAGAGGAGTGAGGGGTCACATATTATGTGAAATAACTAAATTCACACCATTTCTGGATCTGATGACTTGCCAGTAACCATTTTGTAAAAATGAATGTGCAGCATATAACTCAATATGTCGAAATGTCACACACATCCATGCCCGTGGGATTCCCACGGGTGACCCCGCTAGTATATATATATATATATATATATATATATATATATATATATATATATATATATATATATATATATATATATATATATATATATATACACATATACATATATATATATATATATATATATATATATATATATATATATATATATATATATATATATATATACTGAAATGCAAAACAAACTTACCATCTTTGAAACCTTTAAATATCAACAATAACACTGCATGTAGTAAATGTGTGAACTTATTTGTGGACAATAGTGTCCTCACTGTCAGACAAAACGGTCACGGATGGTCACTTGAACCTTCAATGGTCAATTCATAGCACAGCTGTTGAACAGCCGTTTAGACTGTCAGTGATTAGCCAAGGGGTACGGGATGATTTTAATGAGCTGCACGTGATGTCTTGATATTGGCTTTAAAAAGGCCAGTGCAAAATGGGCATTTCAATCAACATGCCACGATTGTCAAGGGATCAACGGCAGCGTGCCCTGGGCATGCTGCAAGGCGGACTGAGCTACCATGAGGTGGCACGTCACCTTGGCTGTTCACACCAGACGATATCGGCCCTGGTGGACAGAGACACCCTCCACAACTCTGCAGATGACAGACCTCGATCAGGGAGGCCAAGAGTCACCACTGCAAGGCAGGACAGGCAGATGGTCCGGTCACCTGCGGGATCGATTCCCTCCAGCATCCCGCACTGCGGCAGAAACTCCGGGGCGTGCAAACCCACGGATCTCCAATGATACTGCACGAAGACGACTGCATGACTATGGTCTGACTGCCAGAAGACCATACAGAGGCCCCGTGATGACGGCTGCCCATCGCCGCAACCGACAGAGATCAGAGTCTTCAGTGAGTCTGTAAGAATTTCATAACGATGTGTGGAAGCTGTGAAGAACACATAAATTGCCTCGAGGAAGTCAAAAAATGCCACAGCTGCTTGACAACATTGAGCTGCTGCTTGTCCAACTAGGTTCAGTGAATGTCCAGCACAGGGTATCCAAACTGCATGATGATTTTCAGCTGCCACTTTAGCTTGAAGACCATTGTATCTCCCACTCATTGCTGAGGCTTTATCATATGATTGCCCACGACAATTCTGAATGTCAATGTCATGGTCTGCAAAGAATTTCATCAATCCTTCAAACATTTATTGAGCCTTGTGTCCTTGATTTGGCAAGAACTTCACAAATCTCTCAACTCGTGCATCATGCTTCATGTATCTGAAGATCAGAGTTAGTTGATCAACATGACCTTCATCAGCTGTGGAATCAAGAGAAACTGAATAGAATTTTGACAGTTTCATGTGTGAAATTATTTCATTCAGAACTTCATTGCCCATTAGTCTGACAAGTTCTTCACAGATGGTTGAAGACAAATAGTTTGTATAACCACTGCCACGATTTGCATGATTCTGGATGTGTTGCCTGAGGAAATCATCATATTCAGCCAAAAGCTCTAGTATTCCCAAGTAGTTTCCATTATGAAGAGATCCAAATGTTTCATTATCTCCACGAAGAGCTAGGCCTCGTTCACATGCAAATTTAAGCACACTGACCAGTCGCTTTAAAAGACTGCGCCAATATTGCTCAATTCGATCCACTTCTTGTGCAAGTTCAGGGTCTACACGTCCAGCTTTCTTTGCATGACTTGCTGCTGACAAAACTGCTTGAATGTGGTCTTTTGATTGCTCATGGACACCAAGTCGATCACTAGCGTGTTTCCAGTCGCAGAACCCATCATGTGTGAATTGGGATCTTGCAACACCCATTAGCTTGCAAAAGAAGCAGTCGAGTCGACCATTTGCTGGTGAAAAACAAAACCAAGAGCGTATCACAACTTCCCCATTTCGATTTCGTCGCTCAAACATAGCTGGTGTACATTCCCGACTGACATTGTTTGCAACTTTTTGTATTGCTGATTTGGCATCCAAAGACTTGACATCACTGTGGTGGAGATCCACAGCACCTTTCACAGCCCAATAGTCAATGAATTATTTTGTCATATGCTCTGGCCGTACGCTGATGTCATCAACCTGTGTATTTGTATGAGATTCTGGAAGCACTTGCTTTGAAGCAGTGTCTGTCTTCTCGACATTCTGGTCATTTTCTACTGTAGACAGGCCGGATGAAGATGAGGCTGGTGTCTCTGCAGCAGGTGCCTGCTCTGGTTGTACTGAAAGTGAAGCACTGTCTGCTTCTGAAGCTGATGGACGAGTGAAGAATTCAGTCATTCGACATGCTTTTGCAAGTTATTGGGCTTCTCTTTCAGTATGTTCCTTGGATACGTTCTTCATTGCAGCACCACTTGCAAAATGTCGTGGACTTTTGTGCCTGTCCATTCCACTGATTCCTGCAAGAAAATTTGCGTTTATTTTATTTGCGAAAAATCTGGAATGTAGCAGTGCAATTGCTATAATATGGCAGGCGACAACACAAATATCTATGGTGCATTAGCTTTCCTTGATGCCCCCATGGTGATACACACTGCATATACTGCACACTGCTGACCAAGGATGAGTCAGCATTATCCCTTTGTCCAGCCTGAAAGATTAGCAGCATCAATAGGAACGCTCCCATTGTTACAAATACAGTAAAACTTCCTCCAACGTGGGGGATACGTTCTGGGATAACCTCGTGTTGGAGGAATTCGCGTTGGAGGAATCATTAAGCGTATGGGGAAATTGGGGATATGTTCCAGGCTCCCAAAAAACTGACCCTAAAACAGCCTTTCTTGCTTTTTTTTTTACATGTTTCTTTGTATGGAATGGTGCAGCATTATTAAATATACATTAAAATAAGCGTTGGTATCATAATAGTACTGTATTATTGCAAAATAACTCACCTTATTGTGAGGTGGTTGTTGGAGGTTTGGGTGATGATTTGCTGGTGGATGGGTTTGAATTGCTGGTGGAAGGGGTTGAAGTGCTGCTGGTAGCTGTTGCGATGTTGCGATGGAGGCTCCTGCACGAACGCTGGAACGGATTTTATCTTCGGCCTTCCGTACCGTCCTAATGGTTGATTCATTCTCTGCGATCGAACGATCTGCGATAAAGGGTGCGATCTGCGATATGCGACTCGAACTGCGATCGAAAATCGAACTGCGATCACCGATGACGGCAGGTGGCGACTCGTATCCTCGTAAGTATAAATTAAATATTAATTAAACCTTGTCCACACAAGGGGGGTCTTTTTAGCCTTGTATTTAGCCTAATAACACCTGCCTTGTGTGTACAAGGGTTAAGTAAA
>NC_136262.1:36480575-36548075 GCF_964187855.1 Myxine glutinosa | reverse complement strand
AAAAGTTAGACAGTCCAGTTGTATTAATCAGATGTACTCGTATATCAGCCTGATTATTAGGGATATTTGCTGGTGCAGACCCTCATTTGGTACTTCCGGAAATTTGAAAGTTTTAGACTTTATGGAGATCAATCTTCATCAATCTTGATGGAACTCATGTTTATACATAGATGCAGACAAATAATGATAAAGGTAAAATATATACCAGTCTTTGTTCCTTTCCTCAAAAAGTCAAACTTTGCTCAAGAATGTTGAAATTAGTCTGCAGCCCAAAACTAGCTTCAGAATTCAGTGGAAAATTCCATTGGGAAAAATCCAGTGGAAAATCCCATTAAGTCAAAGAGCATGTGATTGGCTACAGGTCTGCAGCCACATAAGATCATCATCGACATGTACATGTTTCCATCAACTTCAGGTTGTTCATGAATATAAGGAAATGATGTTTCTTATTTTTTTCTAAAATTTCATATTTAGTTTTTCAATGATGAGAGTTATTATGACAAAGCTGGGGGAAAATACATGTAACCTATATATATATATTGTCGTGTCACCCAGCGATTAAGACCACTGGATGACCGATCGTTTTTACTCCCGAGGCGAACTCCAAATTATTGGTGGAAATTTTTATGGTGTGAGCAGGAATGAAGGCAGCAAGCTGCTTACCTGAACAGAAGCCACACGGGTTTATTACCGAACCCACGGACAAATAAACACAACACAACAAATAAAGAATGCCACAATAATGATTTAATAAAAAGAAATGCAGGATTAAAGTGGTGAAATTACGATGTCTCTCCGAAAAGACCGACTGGACAACCTTCCCATCTAATTTCTGAATAATTCTCTCCAAGAAGTTCTGTCACTCAAGCTTTTGGGTCTCACTATCTGCCATGATCTTTCCTGGGAAAACCACATTTCCAAGCTGGCCTCCAAAGCCAGTCGCCGACTGGGCATCCTCTGTCGTGCGAAGTCCTTCCTTGGCACACCTGAGCTCCTCACCACATACAAGCCTTTCATCCGCAGCTCTATGGAATACTGCTCTCCCCTCTGGTCTGGTGCTCCTGCCTCACACCTAGCTCGTCTTCACGCTGTTGAAACCAAAGCGTTCAGAATCATTGGAATCTCCCACGATGACGCTATCTCCGAGGGCCTTTCACTTACTCACCGCAGGCAGGTTGGTGGTCTTTCCGTCTTCTACCGACTCCTCTCTGGCCTTTCTCCCCCCCCCCCCCCCCCCCCCCCCCAGCTCTCTCTGGGCTCTGTCCCCCAAATATTCCTAGAGGTCGCACAAGATCTGCCTGCAACCCTCTTATGGTTAAACTGCCAAAATCAAGACTCTCTGCTCACCTTCACTCCTTCATTCCTCTTTTCTCCCGCCTCTGGAACAAACTCCCTCACTCTCTTCAATCCCACTCCTCCCTCCAGGTCTTTAAAACGGCTGTTCACCACCATCTCTTATCTTCCCCAATCCAAAACCTTGATCTTTTCTACGCCCGCTAATTCACCCCAGATCCGCTTTTTTGAAATTCCAACTTCTTTCCTGGAAGTCCTTGCAGTGTCCATGTGTTTCATACCTCTCCCACCTCCCCCTCCCACAGATCTCCCGATGTCTCTGCTCTCAAATGTTGTGTTTGTGTCCTTTACCCTCTCTCCCAATCTTGTCTACCGCTCCCCTTATTATTTGTTTTATGTGGCGGTCTGACTTTTTGTGCGATTAATGTTAGCTCTTTCACGAGCCTCGATCTTGTATATAGTGTATATAGCCTATATACTGAATTTCAAGTTCGTGTGCAGTTCATGTTAATTTTGGGCAAACACTATAAATTTATTCTACTGGGTCCTACTAATCGGAAAAATGATGTCGCCATTTTTTTCTGTTGACCTTTAGTGACCTTGACTCAAGGTCAAAGTTCAAACGTCATTACAGTGACCATACTTCATCCAAAGTATATCAACCTGGATACCAAAATGTGGTATATTTCACAAGGAACATTGGTTATGAGTCATATGACATTTGTTTTGTCATTTGACCTTTCGTTTTTTTGCAATATGCAAATTGCTTTATTGTATGTTGGGGTTGCAGACCGAGTGAAACGTTGAGTGTCCACTTGGTTAGAAGCAGCTGCTGCTTGTTCATTTAGATACTTGCACTAGAGCAGCTAGGGCGACCACGTTTTTTCTGAAGTTGCAGACTTTCTTGCTGTTGACATGCCTTCTCATAACGCTTTCTAGCGCGTTCAAGATGACCAGAGTGACAGGTCTTACCGTAGCATTTGCGGTGCCATTGTGCTTTGTTGGCTTCCAAGTCTGTTTCTGTAACATTTTCCAGTCTGCGGCTAATCTCAGGGAATTCTCCATCCCCATACTGGCCACGTTTGTGAACAAAACTCAAAAACCTTGAATATGATTCAGATTCTGGCTCTGTTACAAGTCCATCACTGTCCGGCTTTTGACATACTATGCAGAGTTTGAAATTGGTCTCCTGACTTGGTCGTTTATAATAATAACAATAATGCATTTATTTTATATAGCGCTTTTCAAGAAGCCCAAAGGCGCTTTGACAGAGTACAAAAAACAAGTGCAAAAAGACAAAAATCAATAGGTAAATAATCAACGTTTGGCGTTGAAAGGACTGTCTGGTCTCTGAAATTCCATCTTCAAGCTGATGAGCAGATGATTCACGTTTCTGTAACAGACAAATATTAGAAACCATGAGTGGGGCAAGGGCAAATCAATGTGTTACTCACATAACTAAGACCAGTCAAAATAATTATTAAATGTGTATGAATGATAAAACGTTTTGTTAATGAGGCAAAAGATGAAATAGCGGAGTTAATTGGGACATACTATCCGTCGCTAAATGAAATATTCTTCTCAAAATGATGAATTAAAATATTATTTACATAGTACGTTCCATCCAAATTAACATTTTAGTCTGGAGGCACTTCCAGGAAATGTGACAGTAGGGGTACACTCATGTTACAAGCTGGCAACAATGTTTTTCTGAAAGCCCAGACCTCTAGGAACCCAAAAAGTCTTGTTGCCAGCTTGGGAAATGGTTTGGACCAGATTTGTGGCCATTTTTCAAAATGGCCGCCTACATTTTTGGTGTTTTCTAATATTTGAGCTCTAGAACTTATATCTGGCTGTCTTAAAGGTCTCTAGGGTTATGACCTTATAACATATAGTCATACAACAATCCTCACCCAAATTGGGGTGCATGGCATATCTATAAGTGGTTTTATTGAAGCAAAAAGGCAAAAATATGCCTGAAAAACGCCTTCATTTTGATTTTTCCAAATCACTAAATTGCATACTGTGAAGTTGTTCTTTGGTCAATTTCTTTCAAAATAGTTTTAAAATTTGCCCAGATCCCTCCTCTTCATTAGCAAATCTTCAGGAATATACCCAAGTTCTCAAAAAAAAAATGTTTTATGCATGATCAGCTACCCACCCCTACCCCCTAAATCACAAAACGTGCCAATTTTCAATATTTCCAGATTCCAACCAATATCATTGTTGTATGACTTTTTCTCATCATGATAGGTCCAAATTAACTTACTCTATGTGATTAGGTGTTAATAAAAATTGAATTTCACACTTTAGTGAAAATCCAAGATGGCTGCCAAATGGCCAATAAAATATAATATTTCACATTATGACGTTAAGTTAAGGTAATGCAGTCTACCATTTGATACCAACACATTTTTGAGACATAATATATTGCAATAATGATGCTTTCCTTTGTATCCTTCCTCAGGTCCTGCCCGAATCATCATTTTAACATAATTGTTGTGTTAACAATGTACTATAACATATTGCTTGTTGCATGTGCTGTAAATAGCTTTCAGTGTTGTGGTAGACATAGTCTTTGTCTCTTTCCAGATATGAATGAAGATGGAACCTGTAGCTGTGATAGGCGGGAGACGGAAGAGAGAATCAGTTGCACTGGACATCGACTGGAGCACATGCTTCATTTGCCAAGGCAACAGAAAAAATGAAAAGACAACCAAGCCCACAGATGTTGGTCTCGAACGCTTTAAAGACTGTGTGATTACGAGACAGAAATACCATGACCATGAGTACATCTCAACACTTGACAGAATACAGAGTATTGACCTTGATGATGAAAAAGAACACATAGTATGGCACAGGGGCTGTTATTCAAAGTTTACACATGCCAACCATATTGAGAGACTGAAAAATCGGCATGAAAAGGAAGCAAAGGACTCGTGTGACCAACCATCTACATGCATTCGCCCCTCTTCTAGAGCATCAGTTGCTTCAGTGTCCTGGGACAAATGTATTTTCTGTCAGGAGGATAAGGCAGGAAAGCAATTGAGGAATGTAGCCACTTTAGAGACCTCAGACAGAATACTAAATGATGCTCAAAAGAACAAGATTATGAGATGCCGGTTGGCAGGAATAAGTGACCTAATAGCTGCTGAAGGGAAGTACCACCTTCCTTGTTATGTAACCTTCAGGAGGAAGTCTGAGTCAACTGTGGTAGAAGAAGGCCCAGAATATCCACCAGATGTTTGTTTCAACAAAATGATCGAGGAGGTGGATGCTGGGCTGTCTGGAGGAGACATCTATACCATGAAAACCATCTGGCACCAATACTGTTACATGATGAGAAGAGACTTCAGTGTCTGTGTGGAGCAATGTGACCGACAGAGTTACAAAGCATTCAAGAACAAAGTCAAAAGGGTATTAGGAGATAGGGCAGATTTTGTACAGTCCATGAATCAACAGGATTCACTTCTAGTCTTCCCACTAATTCAAACAGGTATTGTTGTTCAGAACTTAGCAGAGATGGCAGATGAGCTAGAACAAAGTGAGATACAAGATTCTGATGAAACCTCCCAGCACATTCCATCTTTCTCAGCCGAAACAAAGGACAAGGAACTCTTGAGTTGGCTTTACAGAGTGGCAGTCAAAATGAGAAATGACATCAAGACAATGCCAGGACACTCAGATATTGGAGACATCAATACTGAAAGTGCACAGAAGGTGGTTCCTGAAAGCCTTTACATTTTCCTATGCCTGCTGTGTGATTGTGACAGCATATTTGAAGATTCTGAAGGGACCTCCGAAGGTGATGATGATGTAGAAAGCAAAAGGATTTTGAGCATAGCACAGGACATAGTATGTTTGGCATCTGGTGGCAGAAAGCAGACACCAAAGCAACTAGGGCTAGCTCTCACTGTTCACCAAGCAACAAGGTCCAAGGACTTGGTGCAACTAATGCATGCTGCAGGACATGGTGTTAGTTATGAAACTGTAAGAAGAGCTGACACTGCCCTTGCAAACTCTGTCTTGGCCAGATATGTTGAGCAAAACAACACAATAATACCCCTGAATTTTGCACAAGCTACCTACCAAGGATACATCAGATATGCTAATGATAACATTGACATCATAGAGGAGACCCTTGACGGTCAAGGCTCCTTTCATGCCTCACAGTCTGCTGCCTTTCGAAGAAGCATACCTGGCGAAAAGACCATTGCACCTGATGTCAAGTCAAGCAGTAGCAGATCTGTAACTGTGCCAGAGCATTTCAATGAGATTCAACCTTCAGGCATGGGCACCCAGAAACCCGAAGCAACATTTCCAGTAGCTGTGAAAGCTGATTGGTATATGGAATCGGATGCCCAGGTTATCTCTGAGGCTATGGCCATAGATGTGTCATGGCTCCTTGCACGTCAGTCTCACACCGAGGACCAGCATGTTCCAGGCTGGACAGCATTTAACCAGCGTGTGTCTGATGTGAATCCAGCAAAGACTACAGTAGGGCCTATGCCGATAATCAATGAGCCTGCACATGAGTTTGACACCATCTGGACAGTGATTCAAAACTGCCAAAGGATGACTGCTGCACTAGGGCAAACGTATACAGTACTTACCTTTGATGAGCAACTGTACTGTAAAGCCAAGATGTTGCAGTGGGCCAAACCAGACAAATGCAAAAACCTAGTGGTGATGCTTGGTGGTTTCCATATTCAAATGAATTTCACCAAGGTTATTGGACAGTACATGGCAGATTCCGGCTTGAAGGACATTCTGGTAGAAAGTGGTGTGTATGGCGAGAACACTGCACAGAACATCCTCAACGGGAAACAATGGAACCGCACAATCCGTGCCCACAAGCTTGTGTTTGAGGCATTATGGCGAATTCTGTGGCAGAAGATCCTACATTGGCTGAATGAAAATGAAGTACAGATTGATGCAGAAATCAATCAGGTATCAGAGGACCTTTCGAGAGCTTTCCAGCAGGCAGACGATGAGGCCATCTACAGTGCTCTGAGGCGTCTGGTGCCCAAGGCCTACCAGGTCAGTGCCCTAATAGAAGACATGGACAGGGAACACGAGGCAAATGCCACATTTGTATATTGGCGGCAATACATGCATCTTGTGAGCATCCTCCTGAGGTTCACCCGTGCCATCAGAGATGCCAAGTGGGAATTGTTCCTGACCACTTTTCGCGAGATGCTCCACTGGTTCGGAGCCTTCGACCGGCCAAACTACCTGCGATGGGGCAGTGTGTTCCTGGCAGATATGAATCAGCTGGGGCACACTGCGCCTGAGGTGTTGGCAGGTTTCAATGAAGGGGACTTCGGAGTGAAGGAAAGCACACAAAAGTTCAACCAAGTACCTGATGATCAAGGACTGGAGCATGTCAACAAGATGGGCAAAATCGCTGGAGGAGTCATTGGTATCACACGCTCTGAAACTGCCCTAAATCGGTGGGGACTGACCTACATCGATAGAGCTAGGATTGCCGATGAAACTAGGGACATGTTTTATTAACACCTAATCACATAGAGTAAGTTAATTTGGACCTATCATGATGAGAAAAAGTCATACAACAATGATATTGGTTGGAATCTGGAAATATTGAAAATTGGCACGTTTTGTGATTTAGGGGATAGGGGTAGCTGATCATGCATAAAACATATTTTCTGAGAACTTGGGTATATTCCTGAAGATTTGCTAATGAAGAGGAGGGATCTGGGCAAATTTTAAAACTATTTTGAAAGAAATTGACCAAAGAACAACTTCACAGTATGCAATTTAGTGATTTGGAAAAATCAAAATGAAGGCGTTTTTCAGGCATATTTTTGCCTTTTTGCTTCAATAAAACCACTTATAGATATGCCATGCACCCCAATTTGGGTGAGGATTGTTGTATGACTATATGTTATAAGGTCATAACCCTAGAGACCTTTAAGACAGCCAGATATAAGTTCTAGAGCTCAAATATTAGAAAACACCAAAAATGTAGGCGGCCATTTTGAAAAATGGCCACAAATCTGGTCCAAACCATTTCCCAAGCTGGCAACAAGACTTTTTGGGTTCCTAGAGGTCTGGGCTTTCAGAAAAACATTGTTGCCAGCTTGTAACATGAGTGTACCCCTACCACCTTTTCTAGGCCACTTTTGGGGATATGCCTCCAGAGCATTTGAAAGTATTAAATAATTTGACTTACCAATGGGCACTAATAAATATCAAGGTATGAATGAGGTTGACTGTAGACCTACATGTAGATACGACAGGTCATTGTATCTTACAAAAGCATTAATTCTTTATCTTAACAGGATTGGAGTCCTTCCCTGAAAAGAGCAAACAAAATAAATGTGTGACGCGAACAAGCAAAGTGATTTGGACATCTGCCAGAATAAATTTTGTGTTTTTAGGCAACAAATTAAATGTTAAAAATACTAACAATGGCTAAAAACCCGACCTACATGAGCAAATGAGCATGATGAATGAACAGTATAAAGAAAAGCATTGCGAACTTGAATCCAAAAATCAATATTCGAGACATCCGACCTGTTTTGCTTGATCGCATCACATGGTTAAAATGACATTTGACATTTCACCTTGGGTCAAGGTAAGTAGAGTCAAGTACATGTCGAAGGTCAGTTAATATCAAGAACATGTCAACAGAAAACAATAAGCAACATATTTTTTCCAGTTTAGGATCCAGCAGAACACATTTGAGATGGTAACTACTGATTGGCATTCAATAATAATGCGAAGTGATGGGATTTACGTGTATGGTGAAGACTATATGTTAATTATGCATATTCTTTCTCTAATTAGGTCATTTGCTTATTAATTTGCATATTGCAAACATCTGAGAGGGCAAATGAAAAAACAAATGTCATAGTCAATGTTCCTTGTGAAATTTGCCACATTTTGGTACCAAGGTCGATATACTTTGAATGAAGTATGGTCACTGTAATGACGTTTGAACTTTGACCTTGAGTCAAGGTCACTAAAGGTCAAAAGAAAAAAATGGCGACATGATTTTTCCGATTAGTAGGACTCAGTAGAATACATTTATAGTGGTTGGCCAAAATTAACATGAACTGCACACGAACTTGAAATTGAGTACATAGGCCTCCCCCCCTCCCCCCCCCCCCCCCCCCCACTAAAAAAAAAAAAAGGGAAAAGCTAAAATAAAAAGAAAATCCTTTTAGCCGGCCGGCACTCATCACTGGTCCAAAATGATTCCAGGGGCTTGGTGGTCGTTGCAGCCGGTGCAGCTACTTGCATGGGAAGCTCGGGAAAACTCGGGAAGCGCTACAGAAATGGCGCCGAAACCGCGTGTTGAAAATGCCCAGGCATGAAGCAAGCAGCCAAGATGGCAGCCTTTCGCTCTCCACTGTCAAGTGCCATGCGGACTCCAGCACCTTGATGAGCCCAAATGTTGCCCACCTCTGTCAAGATGCTGCCAGTGCAGCAAAAGCTTCATGCTCCTTCAAAAACGCACCAACAATGGCGAGTTTCTTGTTCGTACTGTCAGGGAATAAATATTCATATTGACAGTATTGCTAGAATATATCTCAATGTGATCTTGTGTAAAGTGGAATATGTTTTACTTACAAATGAGCACAGAGCAATATAATTCAAGACAGAATGTGTACCGCTCTTGGACTGCCATAGGTGTCTATCAATAGTTAGCCTGTGTTCCATAGATGGAGCACAGGCTGCAAATTCCCCCTCAGCAGGTCAGAGCATTTGACCTCTTGAACAGAAATAAAGTGGTGCTCTCAGTCTCCCAAAATAGAGGGGTGGCCAAAAGAGCCAAATAAAGGCTTTTGGATGAAGGAGTCTGGGCCTTTAAAACCAAGATAAAGTTGCATTGGAAGAGGAGAGAACTGGGAGAGTGATGGAGAAGCAGTGGACTGGGAGAGTGGACGGGGAACAACTGAAGACTGGTCAGCAACTGAACGAACTTCAAAAGACCTACAGACTGAGCTTCAACCAAGACCTACCAAACGAGCTTCAACAAAGACTGGAACAAAGACTCATTAAAGATCTCGGCTTAGTATACAACAATTCTCAAGTATACAACAAATTCTCAAAAGTGAATAAAACATTGATTTTGCTAAACCGAGTCTCTTGAAGTTTTAGTAACATAACACCAGTAATTGTTAATAATTCTCCAAGAAGTGGTGGCCCGTAAGGAAGTCAACTCCACAGAACAAGGTAAGCTTTTGTTTGTTATCTGTGTAGTCTGATGTTAATCTGCGCAAATAGTTCAGTGTTTGAGTTTTGTGTGTTTGTTGATATGTGGAAGGGGGAAAAAATCACGAGGCCTTTAAAAGGTTTCAGAAATCATGACGATTTTTTTCTCTTTTTCTTCCAAAATTTATGTATACGCATTTTTCAGGGATGGTGCCATGGACCGTCACAAAGATCCACTAAAGCCTTTTGTCTTTAGAAAAGGTGCTGTGCTTTCATGAAGGACCACTGATATGGTATATACTGTATAATTATTGTACGATTTTTTTTAAATTTCAGAAGTCATGACGAAAAAATTTTTTTTTTTTTTAAATAATAATAATTTTTTTTGTTTTTTCTCTGTAATTTGAAAAAAAAATTTCGGTACATTCTACGAGTGCAAAGAGCCACTAACGTATCCCGGGACGTTAGCGCAAAGGGTGCTGCATTCGTCCAGTCATGAAAATATTTTGTGTATTCATTTGATTTTATACGTTATTTCAGTTCAATGGTCTGTGTTACATATCTCCCCATTCCTTTTGTATGATGATTCAAATTTGCTGGGTTCCTACGGTTGAGACTTATATAATATTTTTCCTGTGGTGAGCCTCTTTTTTGATGTGGTCACGAGGGACGAGTCGATATGCTCTCGCACGAGTTGAACAGCGATTAAAAGCGATTTTTAAAGCGATTTTACAGTAAAAAGCGATTTTATACAGCATCTGTACAGTAAGCCAAATAATGGTAAAATCGGCTGGATTCGATTTTCAAACATGCATTCCCAGTGTAGTAACAAATGTGAATTTAGCATTTAGCATTGTTTGGCATTTAGCCAATTTGTCTGCAGGAGTCGACAGACAGTCTAAAAATAGGCATTCTTTTCCACGTCCAGCCGGGCACGTTGTAAAATGCGTGCAGGCAGGTTGCCCATGGCAACCGGTTGGTGTTGTGTCCTGGGTCCCGTCCACTTCTACATATGGGATCAGAAGCGATTTTTTAAATGTAACCTCTTTCACCTTTTCTTTCCCTACACCCCCCAACCTTCCCTTGCCCTTTCCCCCTCCCTCCTTCCGTCCCCCCCCCCTATCCAAACCCCCCATTTTTTCTTCCCTTCTGTATCCCTTCCCCCTTCCTTTTTTCTCTCCAAACTTACTTTTTACCTGTATATTTACATCCTGATTAGAGAAAAATATATATATTTTTAGGATTTTTTATGGCGGCGGCCATCTTGGACCACAGCTAAAAATCCTTCAATCAAGATGAAATTTAATGAGAGCCAATCCCATGCTACTGTGATCCGGAATCTAAAAAAAAATAGAACCATCGAATGTACCTTTGATCATTTTATATTTCATCTGTCTTTTAAGATTTTAAAAAGGGAATTTATTGATATAAGATACTATGACATTTGACAAGGCATTTAAATGGAGGGAAACCAATGATGAAATATATTGTGATCTGTTTATACATGAATGAATTTACATGTACATGAATTTGTTGACCCCAACCCAATCCTAACCCTAACTTCATTCTACCATTATCCACCCCCTCCAAATCATGTTATATTACTGATTGTATGAGGCATGTATAGGATCGTTGATTGTATGGGATTGAATGGGATTGCATATCCCATATGGATCCCATATTGATTTAGCATATCACCTCATTATGTGGTCTTGCTGTGTTTTTGTGTGTATGGGTATGGGTATGTATGTGTGGGTATGCATGTGTTTTTGCACCCCTCTCTCCCCCCCCTCCTCCAACCATGGCCCCAATACTGCTACAATAATTTGTGAAATGGTACGACACAGTTTACATCGTTAAAATAATACACAGATGAGTGTATGATTTGCACCGAAGGTCGAGAGGGACAATAGTATCCATCATATAACCTTTCACAGCCTTGTAAGGGAGAATAAGTGCAGCCAATCATACACAGTTATTTTTAGACAAATACAATGAGTGTCGTATTTCGCATAGTATTAATACCCCTAAGCCCCACCCCTCCCCCAGCCTCATTCCTCCCTTGGCATTCTGCCACTTCTCCTCCTCCCTTCCCCACCCTTTTCCTCCCCTCTTTCCTCCTCCTTTCCTCCTCTTTTGTTTCACTTTTACCTGTTTCCCTTTTCATAGTTCTCATTGTTTTCTCTCATTGTTTATGAGATTCATTATTGTCATTATGATTGTCATATTGTTGATTATTATTGATGTTCATTCTCAAATTTTGTTAATGATAACTGTTTCATTGTTGATTATACCACGTGGATGTGTTGATACAGGAAATGTTTGTCTTCTGCAATGGATGATTATGGTATGACTCTGATTAGGGTAATGATTTACAATTTTTTATTTACAATTTATTTACAATTACATTTACGATTTATAATTACAATGATTTACAATGGTCATGATTTTACAATCATGAAAATTGCTATGATTGTCAGGCATGTCATCATGTCATCATGTCATCATGTCATCATGTCAGGCATGTCATCATTGGGTTTTGATGTAAAGTGAGTGCATGGGCTGTTAAGGATAGTTTTACAGCCCTGCAGGATTAATGCTGTATTACAGGTCACAAAGTTTGTAGGAGGTGTGCAATTTAATGTGATTGAATTGCATTGGTCAATATTATGATGTTCCTTATGATGTAACCTTATGATGTAACCTTAGAAATTGTAACCTTATGATGTAACCTTAGAAATTGTAACCTTATGATGTAACCTTATGATGTAACCTTATGATGTAACCTTATGATGTTCTGATGGGGAATGATTTGATGAGGTGCACCATCAATTCATTTTTCCCATGTAAGACAGTAATGTATTTGAATTTGTGATATAATGACCAGACAAGATTGGAAAAAAAAAAAAAAAAAAAAAAAAAAATGTCAGATATGATCACGGGGCAGAACGGTGATTTGTCAACTGACGGCAGATATGGGTCAAACGGTGACGACCGATGCTCATATTCCCCGTCAGTGGATGGAACTGTTTTGGCAACATTGGGAAAAGGTTTAGGTATAAAGTAATGTTGATCCCATATCATAGTTCAGTATCAGACATTGGTTTCAATTCGGTATCAGACTGATAAATGTGAATTTGGATATTATCATTTATATTATTTTATTATATATTATTATTAGAATTTTATTGATGAATATTGATAAATTGATTGAAATTGCATAATTGAATTGATTCTGATTCTGATCCGATTGATCTGATTGATTTTGATCTGATTAATTTAATCTGATCTGATTTTATTTAAATTTAATTTAAACAAGTCAATTGATGGATGAATAAAAAGTGCGGTCTCAAGAACGAAGCTTTGAGACATTTGCAAAACATCAATGTGCAGACAACCTGGGACGATGAGCGAGGTGGTGAGTCTAGTGGTTATTTGTTATATTATGTGGTTATTTTTGTTTGACCCCCCCTTAACAGGACTTACTGATCCAGATTCATCTGCAACACTGATCAGTGAGATTGGGGTGTGGAAAAGCCACAGGGCAGGGGGACTCTCTGGAAATCACCTGAAGTCATCAAGTGGACAGGTGGAGAGATACTTCCTGGAAGACCACAGAGTAGAGCTTATCGGAATAAGCTAGACAACAACGCATTCAACGCTACTTTGTATAAGGTGGAACAAACTTCTGCGATTTTTGCAGTACACACAGTTGATAGTGGATACAGGTGTAGTCCGATGTGTAGTCCTTGTAGCTATTTGATATATTGAGTGAGTATAAAGAGGTACTCACACACAGGCAAAATGGGAAGTGGATTCTGCAAGATTAAACAAGGTCAATTGGATTTGAGTCAAAGAGGTGCTTGTATCAGCTCCATGTATCAGAAATATGGGGCAGAATCACTTAAAGATGTGGAATCCTGGCATGAATGGAGAAAAGGACGAATAAGGGAATTCCCACAGGATGGCACTTTTGGTAGAAACGTATTGGCAACACTCAGAAAAGAATTGGAAGCAAGAGGGCGACAGAAGTTCAAAGTGGATTGGCAACCATTCTATTACTGGGACGCTGAATCTAGGGACAGGGAGACCAAAGCAAAGCTGGGGGGCTTGAAGAAAGAGGTGAAACAGATACAACATAGGTTGTGTAAGGTAGCAAATCAGATGCCTCTTCGAGTCAGCAATGGAGAGCAATCCCAACCCAAATTGTATCCAGAAGCCAGATCATACGAGACAAATGAACTGGAAGACGAAACTCCTCCACCTTATCGGAGACATATTGTATATCAGCCACAGGTAGTGCCTGTACCTGTACCTGCCGAAAGACCAGAACAGAGTGCAGCGATTGGTTCTAGTCAACAGAGGACAGGTGAAAGACGTGACCCATTTGAGGTAACTACCCAAGAGGGTGCAATTGGGGCACAGGAACCGACTCAAAGTGGGCAAACGATGCAACCAGCTGCTATACCTTTATCATGCTCTCCATTTCACCATACAAGGAGTAAGGGTCGTGTGATAAATGCCAATCAATCTAACGATCAATGTGATTGGCTAATGAATGATCAAAAGTTGACTCTCTCACAAGGAGGGTTTGAGCGATGTGGTGTTATGAATTTTCCTCAGCGGCAATTTCCAGGGGCAAATCAGCAACAACCAGATCTGATGTATAGACCATGGCAGGTACATCAATTGAAGGCATTGCAGAGTAGTATGCCATCAATCAAAACAGATCCACTTCAATTTGCGGAGGAACTGCGGTTAATTGTGGAAACTCAGTTGCCCACTGCAAGAGACATGGAAATACTTTTAAAATGGTTAATTCCTCATACCACCACTTTGAGGAACTTAATGCGTGAGGCCAACTGGGTAAATACGGAAGATGGACAGGTTGACATGCCCATGGAGGCTAGAACGGCACAGATCAATAAATTGATAGAGGCCATAAAAAAAAAATTGCCACCAGTGACGGATTGGAACAAAGTGGTTACATGCAAGCAGAAAACAGGCGAAGATGCTAGCGATTATTTGGACAGATTGCGAGATGTTTTCCGACTATATTCAGGCATAGACCGGGCACAAATTGACAATGCCTTAAAACCCCTTTTTATTAATGGTCTATTGCCCAAATTGAAGAGTGAAGTGGAAAGACAATGTATTGCTTGGGAAGGCAAGCCAATGCAAGAAATATTGAATTACGCCTTGCATCATCAGCGGATTCAAGCCAGGAATAGTGCTGTAAATGCCGAGAAATTGATGCAATTACAGAGTCAAGCCCTGATGACTACGAATCAACGTAATCGGTTTTCTGGGCAACAACGCAACAATGCAGTAGGAGATAACCAGAGAGTGGAGTGGCAACCCAGAAACCAAGAGATGCAGCCTAGAAATACAAGTGAATAGGTGAACAGATCAGCCAATGACAGAAATCGATGATTTAATTGTGGAAATATTGGACACTGGAAACGATGTTGTCCATATTCAAATAGGAAGACTAGTTCATAGGAGAAACCAGGATCAAGGGTACCAGTGCTTACTGGTACCTCAGATAACGATTAGGCCTTCATTGCTGCAGATCCCAAATGCCAACAGACCAACATGAATAATTGTTCCTGCTTCTTGTCTCAAAAAAATTTTCGGAGCAAGAATGAATTTTACTTTTGCTTATTAGCGGATTAATAATTAATTGACTAAATGCCAAAATTGGATTTTTTTTGGAACATGAATTAAAAGATCCAGAATTAGAGTTCATTCTGGAAGCCTCATATTTGCCAATTATAAATGTCGTTTTAGGGAGTATTTTGGGCGAAACAATTTTTTACAACAAAACAATTACCAAAGTGTGGAACATTGCTTTGCAAAATTTTTGGAAACCAAGTGACGAGCGTCACATGATCAGCAGGTGGGCATTTTGGACTATTTTTTTTGCATGCTCATAGGTCAGTGGTCGACTGACATGTAAATAGAGGTGTTGTAAAATTTGTACAATTTGTAAATTTGTACCATTTGGATAAATTATTGTAGGACCAAAAAGGGTAATTTCAATGTGACATTATAGGGGTTTTCTAAAAAAAAATAAACTTTTTGTCTATTTGTGTATTAGCGTTTCTAACATTAAAGGATAAATTTTACGAAATTGAAATGAAAATTGACACCCATCTTGATCTGTTAATGATGGTTCAAATGCAAACAAATATACATAATGCTTGGGTTTGTGTATGTTTGTGTGTCAATGTTTTTGTTTTGTGTGTCAATCTTACAAGAATATCCAGAAAATTCGTAAAATAAAATAGGAATATAATTTGATTATGTACATTATCTCTTTTGTCAAGGGCGATGGAATATACAGATTTGATGTGCTAGGTTATGAGCAGCCATTAATTAATAGTAAAATTGTGAGTAATTTTGGGATTCCATTTTTGATAGAATTTATATGAGAATAACAGCTATTTATGGATAGGAGCTTCATAAACAAAATGAGTACAAAATTAGCCAAATTTGGAAGTGGTCTTACACTGACTTTCCAGAGTACTCTGCTCATGGATTTTTACATATATAAACTTGACCTTTATCAGCATATAAATTGTGCTGTATATATGGATGTGTCTTAGGCATAGACGATATGGGCAGATAGTAAAGACAATTTTGTTGAATTGAACTATTGTGAGTTTTAAAACGAAATGCATTGTGAATCTTAAAACCAAGGGGCAGATGTGAACGCGCTGTTATGTTTTTTTACACTCAGAACACGATGTTACGTGTGCCTGCAACATATTTTGTTACTCTGCCACACCTATATTGGCATACTGGTGTCAGTAGTATTCACTAAGTTGCATAGAAATGGAGGAGCAACTTTTAAGGGAGTATACAACCACGTATTTGGATATTTTCTACAAAAGTAGGGGTTTCAATTAGTGGTAGCTGTACACATGGGATTTATCAAATTAAGTTATGGAGTTTAAACAAAGTTACTGGTAAACAGAAGGGAAATGGATAGTAAATAAATTCTTCAATGCTGGGTAAATTTAATGAGATATTACAAAGACTTATAAGAGCTACTGTTCTTCCTTATAGCAGTGGTAAAAGAGTGAATTAGAACCTAATGAATCTATAAATGAATGTGATAGGGATAATATCCTCAATTTGTGTTACTTATTTGATTGTGGGTAAATAAATTATTTTATCGTAATGGATTGATAACAGCAGCCTGCAATGTCCTGAGAGTGTGCATCCATGTAATTAGAAATCCCAGATTTGTTTTTACAAACAACATTTGGTAGAGGTCTTATGTCGACGAGCACTTACTTGGTAGATAAAAAAGGTACTGCATGTTGGCAGCCACTTTTGCGGCCATTTAGGCCAAACACATTGAGAGAAAATTGTCGTTCAATACGTAATTTACACATGGCTATTTGTAAAAGGGAAGTTGTTGCGATGGGCAACATTTCTGAAGGTTTATTAAAATGTTATAATATGACATGTGTCAAGGCACACTATTGGATGGGCAAATTAGATCTGGTTATAGAATGAATTTGCTGACCCTTTGAAGTTAATTCTTTGAATTGATTGTTTTACTAGTATTTTGAGTTCAACTTGGAAATAGTATGGTAGAGCTTTGTTAAAACCTATGGTTGTGGTATTTTGGAACGAATTCACAGATCATAGGAAGTTGATAACAATAGAAACAAATATGGACCCCGGGAGATAGGGGCATCAGAATAAGGCAAATAATCAGATTTATGTTATATATTAAGGGATTTTCTTTAGTCACATTTTAAGTAGTTGTTAGTTTGGTATATAATGTTGAATGTCATTGACATAAATGAGGGCATAACAACTTGTTGTGAACTATGTCTGTTTTACACGATCGATGAACTCATATCACCACAAGTAACACTGTTAAAGAAAAACAAAAAAGCGGGGAGGACTATGCTAATAACACATTAGGCATAGTTTGCTTGTTTGCAAGAATTGTTGGGAATTAGATATTCCTGTTTGTGATTTAAATTATATATAAATCATTATTAATGCATTTATTTTCTTTGAGTTGAGTTACAACACCTGCATGTGTTTAATTTTTGAATTATATGAACCTGAAAGCAATTGTGGATGCTATTCTTAGTTTTAGTAGTGTAAAACACATGTCTGATTTGAATATTATTCGTGTGAAGTTGTTATAAAATATAGTGATTTCATGTTACAATGTACCCCATCTGATTCAATCTGTGTGGAGAGCAGATATAAATGTGGCTAAGTAAAGGAAAGACAAGACCACATCCCAAATGGAGTGATAACGACATCTGGGAAGAAGTTTGAAAAAGGAAAATTTGTGAAAATGAAGTTAATCTTGGCATACACCCTCTTTCTCAAAGAATGATGAAGAAATGCTCCTTTGGAAGATGGATGTTTACCTTCACCAAGGGAAAATTATGTGACCATTTGTCTGGGTCACACTGCAACATATGGAAAAGGGCGATCACTTACTTGTGTTCAAATACCTCGAACATTCATCACATCAGCAATTGCAGGACGACGATATTTTACCTGCAACGTTTACGGGATACGGTGACGTGTGTCATTACTTCACCAACTTCCGGGGAGCCAGCATGGAGCTGCAAGCGAACGACTGCTTTTTCCTTCACAACAGCTGTGCACGATTCTGCTGTGTGCTCCTGGTATGGACCATGGACAACTGAGTACCATGGTCCCAACATCATCATTGCGGATGCATCCGGCATCCCTGCTCCACATCTTGTTGACAAATCAACATCACATCAATACTTGCTCCATGCTCACGGTTAGTGAGGAGGCAAGTCGACTACAACTGGATGGAGGCCTTGTTCAAATCTACTATGGCTCACAGCAAGAGTGGCAAGGATGCTGCATGGAGAGCAGGGTCAGTCTTTGACTCTGCCCAGCTATCACAACAGCGGAAAATCCTATGCAAATAGTGAAGGTGTGATGAAGACAACAGGAGAAAATTGTTTTATGCTGAAATTCCAAACACAAGTGATCCGCCCCTTTTTTCAAACAAAGAAAGTCAATATTTGATTAAAGGCAAATACTTTGCCAAATGTTGCAGATGCTTTATTATTTTGATGAACTGAAATTATTGCATTTTGGTGAAGGTGAAATGTTTTGTGATCTTTATGCAAATGAGTTGAATTGAATTATCAACATAGAAAGAGTCAATGAACAAGGAAATGTATTGTGATCAAAAATTCTTCCAGAATGACGGTGTATGCCTTAGGAAATTGAATTACCAGATTAGTGTTATGAATATTTAAATGTGGTAATGTTTAGATTAATGGTTAATATAAACATAAATGAAAAACTGGGGATTGTCAGGGAATAAATATTCATATTGACAGTATTGCTAGAATATATCTCAATGTGATCTTGTGTAAAGTGGAATATGTTTTACTTACAAATGAGCACAGAGCAATATAATTCAAGACAGAATGTGTACCGCTCTTGGACTGCCATAGGTGTCTATCAATAGTTAGCCTGTGTTCCATAGATGGAGCACAGGCTGCAAATTCCCCCTCAGCAGGTCAGAGCATTTGACCTCTTGAACAGAAATAAAGTGGTGCTCTCAGTCTCCCAAAATAGAGGGGTGGCCAAAAGAGCCAAATAAAGGCTTTTGGATGAAGGAGTCTGGGCCTTTAAAACCAAGATAAAGTTGCATTGGAAGAGGAGAGAACTGGGAGAGTGATGGAGAAGCAGTGGACTGGGAGAGTGGACGGGGAACAACTGAAGACTAGTCAGCAACTGAACGAGCTTCAAAAGACCTACAGACTGAGCTTCAACCAAGACCTACCAAACGAGCTTCAACAAAGACTGGAACAAAGACTCATTAAAGATCTCGGCTTAGTATACAACAATTCTCAAGTATACAACAAATTCTCAAAAGTGAATAAAACATTGATTTTGCTAAACCGAGTCTCTTGAAGTTTTAGTAACATAACACCAGTAATTGTTAATAATTCTCCAAGAATACCAAGAGACAAAGCAGAGAGAGACGTGCTCTTCTTCCTCTTTCTCAAAGCCTCTCGATCTGACATCACACTGTCCAATCGCCGAGCTCCACTGAATCACCCCATGTCTCCTTGACCAATCAAGAACTTCAAGGCGTGGCCTGCCGGTTACGTTCCTTTGGAGGTGGGGTTTAGTTGCTGAACCGCTCTGCCTGCTTGCATGGAATGGTTGTTGTTATTGTCGTTGTTGATGGATGGTTTTATGGCCGGCCCTGTTGTAATTGTAAAAAACGTAGGGAAAAACCACCAAGGTCAATCACATACTGGGGGAAACCTAGTCTTAACCCCTATCTAATTACCATAGCTTCAACCCTCGTGTGAAGATACGTAAAAGGACTTGAGCTCCAGTTTCCCTACTTAATACATCGAGATGTCTCCTACTCATCCACAGTCCATGCTATTACTATATGATCCTGCCTCCACTATGGTATTCCATCATCTACCACCACAAACGTAACAATATAAATAATATTTTGATTACATCGGTTACTTCTTAGCTGTCACTTTCCATGTTTTTTGATGGATTTTATCATATTTCAGACAAACTCTTTTGACCATTGTTAGATCGAAAGATAAATGGACGAAAGGAGTATCGAAAGATAAATGGATGAAAAGAGTATCGAAAGATAAATTGGTGAAAGGAGTATCGAAAGATAAATGGACCAAAGGAGTTTCGAAAGATAAATGGACAAAAGGAGTATCGAAAGATAAATGGACGAAAGGAGTATCGAAAGATAAATGGACGAAAGGAGTATTGAAAGATAAATGGACAAAAGGAGTATCGATGGATAGATGGGCGAAAGGAGTATCGATGGATAAATGGGCGAAAGGAGTATCGATGGATAAATGGGCGAAAGGAGTATCGATGGATAAATGGGCGAAAGGAGTATCAAAAGTCTAGTCATTCCTGCTACCACAAAGCCATAGAAAAGGCAAAGTTTTAAGGGAATGAAAAATGGAAACGGCTCTCCATACAAGTCGAGTGAACCTTTGAGTTGAGAATAGCTGTACACCATGAAGTGTAGTTTAATATACGTCAACAATATGCCCCATCTCCTCTTATATAGATCTATCTCTATCTCTCCATCTATCTCTATCTCTGTGTCTCGTGGAGAACACAGGCCTTTGATCCTACTATTAATTTGCAATTGATCACTCATGGCTTTGACAATAACACAATTTTTTTATTACGGACTCGAAGCATAGAAAAGCTACATATATCTAACAGTTTCAAATGGAGCATCTCGTCGCCATTAGAGCATTTAAATTATATCAGATGTGGCAATAAACAGGAATTGTGTCTCCCAGCTTGCCAGCTCAATGACAGAAGACACCATTTGCATTTTTACCACCCACATCCCGACCCAGTTTAGAATCCCGTGTGGGCACGGGCAACTTGCTGGCATAAATAAAATACACAAGCTCCCACGAAACCCTTTTCTGCCATAAACGGGAGCAAAATTAAACTCCTTACTTCAATTGCAACATGTTCGTTGTTATAGTTCTGCAAATGATGGGGTTAAACGTCCCCAAAAATCAAAATAAAAACTCCGTCATTTAAATTGCACTGCCTATGAAAATACGATTTCTTATAGGATTGTTCCATAAAATCCCAAGAACAACATCCCAGAAATCATCCCAGAAATGAAAACAAGACACTGATTCAAACGCTTCCTCAAATGTAACTTCCATGTTTCGATGCCGGGCATCATTAGACCCGTTAATTGTGAAGTTAATGCACCGATACATAGAGTTGGAGAATATTTGGGGATTATAGCATGGAGTCGGAACATCTCGGAATAGGAAAGAATAAAAAGGCCATCCATCACCCTCGAATGGCTTCCCTTCCTGTAAACGATTGAGTCTTTGGACCCCTGACGCGTTAATATGCCATGGGTTCCAAAGACTCACCCTCCTGTAAACTGTTCGGGTTGAAGGTATTCAATGATATAACTACCGCCATTTGAAAGACCTTCTTTACCTTCGGCTGAATCTTCCTCCCGCTCATAATCCATAATCCATAGGGGTGATTTGAAGCGCCGTATAAAGGAGCATGAACATGAAATCGAGCATGAACAGCTGTTTGCGAGAGGTCTCAAGTCCCTCAAACTGATGGATTCGGGAATAGAATTGGCTTTTTTTTATTTTCTTGTTCTGTGCGAAGCAAACATTTCAAACGAATTTACAATTCATATTTCCATTTCCCCCACCGCTTCATTTCTCCTGGCTAAAGTGCTTCTTGAACGCCTGTAGATATTGGTTCCGCTCCGACATTTCTCTCACCCAAAGTGTACATGCGTATCCATACGTGGTTATTGCACTGGAAGAAGTTGTGGGAATTCTACGACATGTGCAGAATGACAATTTACACAAGGTCTGAGCTCCACGAGGTGCATTGTGCAGGTGTCTAGAGATCTGAGCTTCACGAGGTGCATTGTGCAGGTGTATAGAGATCTGAGCTTCACGAGGTGCATTGTGCAGGTGTATAGAGATCTGAGCTTCACGAGGTGCATTGTGCAGGTGTATAGAGATCTGAGCTCCACGAGGTGCATTGTGCAGGTGTATAGAGATCTGAGCTTCACGAGGTGCATTGTGCAGGTGTATAGAGATCTGAGCTTCACGAGGTGCATTGTGCAGGTGTATAGAGATCTGAGCTTCACGAGGTGCATTGTGCAGGTGTATAGAGATCTGAGCTTCACGAGGTGCATTGTGCAGGTGTATAGAGATCTGAGCTCCACGAGGTGCATTGTGCAGGTGTATAGAGATCTGAGCTTCACGAGGTGCATTGTGCAGGTGTATAGAGATCTGAGCTTCACGAGGTGCATTGTGCAGGTGTATAGAGATCTGAGCTTCACGAGGTGCATTGTGCAGGTGTATAGAGGTCTGAGCTCCACGAGGTGCATTGTGCAAGTGTCTAGAGATCTGAGCTTCACGAGGTGCATTGTGCAGGTGTATACAGATCTGAGCTTCACGAGCCCCAGCTCGTGCCCCCAGATCTACCAAAGGAATGTTCATGCCACTTTCAGCATATACGAACCAATAATTTTAAAGATTTGCTGTTTAATCTTCATCGCTCACAAGCAAACCTTACTGTTTTTGGATCACCCAGCTACATGAGGACACTAGATTGGCATTCCAGAGGTTCAAATCCAGCTGAAGGCAGCGATATTAATGAGTTCAGCTGGAAGCTTCTGGAGAGTGAGCTCGTCCCAGGAGAATTTCCATGTCATTATCAGATTGGCAGTAAAAACCCAGTTCACTGATTTAATGATCCCCAAGAGGCAAATCCAGCTGCCCCTGCCTTGTTCTTGATACACATATACTGTAGTGGACCCTTAATGCCCTCAGGGCAACTTAGGATGGGGATTGCATGCTTCAGGTATGAAAAGGTTGTGTCGCCCATTATTCCTTTAGGTAAATAGACAAAACGTTGTTAGGGACTAGTAGGATGGCCTAGAGGTAGGCACACTCGTCTCTAAGCTGTCTACCCTGGGTTCGAATCCCGACACCAACTATAAACTGTCACCCTGGTGTTTCACAGGTAAGGTGATTCATCAATATGTGTGCTGTCCCTTCATTGGACGTTGTCCCGTCCGTCGACATTAGGTGGTTGACGTTGAAGATCCTACGGTGTCATTCGCGAAGAGTAGGCGAGCTATCGCCGGCACCCTGAATAAATTACAAATTCCTGCACCAACCTGCAGGGGGACACTGCATCAGCGGCACAGCTGCCTAACCCCACCCTCAGCGGCCCAACCAATTATGCTACTCACAGCCAAGTAAGAAAGATGACCCTTTGTTAGAGTTTGGATATTTCAATGTGAACTTGAGGCAACCCTCTTATGGTTAAACTGCCAAAATCAAAACTCTCTATTCGCCTTCACTCTTTCATTCCTCTTTTCTCCCGCCTATGGAACAAACTCCCTCACTCTCTTCAATCCCACTCCTCCCTCCGGGTCTTTAAAACAGCTGTTCACCACCATCTCCTGTCTTCCCCCATCCAAAACCTTGATCTTTTCTACCCCCGTTGTTTCACCCCAGATCCACTTTTTTGAAATACCGACTTCTTTCCTGGAAGTCCTAGCAGTGTCCATGTGTTTTTTTTTAGCTTATCCTACCCCCCGGCTTCCCATGCCTCCTCCCCCCAAGCCCTCCCCCTCCCACAGATCTCCCGATGTCCCTGCTCCCCATCTTGTCTCCCGCTCCCTTTTTTGTATGTTTTGTGTGTCCGTTTATGTTTTTTTGTCATTAAAGTTAGCTCTTACACGAGCCTCGATCTTGTATACAAAAAATAAAATAAAAGCTTTACATACGAACAGGGTAAAATCATCAATTGTCATACAAGTGAACTGAAATTAAATAATTTGCATATTGTGACAGAATTAGTTCACCAATCAAAAGCTGGAAGCCGATGTTTTGTTTTGAGGTCATAAGGTCAAAGGTCAAGGCTGCATAAAATCATAAATTTTCATGCAATTAAACTGAAATTTAAGAATTTGCATATTGTGACATAATTGGTTCACCAATCAAAAACTAGAAGCCGATTGTTTTTTTGTTTTTTTAAATCCAAAGGTCAAGGCTGAATGAAATCTTTAATTTTCATTTGATTCACCTGAAATTTTAAGAATTAACCTTTAAAAGTTTGACAAAGGTGAGTTTGGCCATCTGAGAAAAATGGCGACAGTCAAGCATCTCTCTTATCGTATAGATGACCTGAACCCCACCCCCAAACATAGCAATGATAATTATTCACACGCATTGCAAGATAACGTGACATACGTTAATTTCATAAAGATTGCCATTCGTGTTAGATTTGTAAATTCAAGATGGCGCCCGTCGGTACGTTTGCAGCTATTCTATCTTTATCACTCGCAGTTCTTTTTCATACACTGGTGATATATACTAACGAGATATTAATGGCACTGAGGCTGTCCCCGGAGTGAAGCAAAGGGCTAATGCAGGTGCGAATCTTCAGTTAAAATGATAAGCATCATTATTATGTCGTTAAGCAATCAGAGGGGAATTATTAGCTCTTGTTTATTCTTTATTACCTAAACTAAGTGATTTATGTTAATACTATAGAAATGGTTACCTCCTCTGGTCATGTCTTCAAACCTCACCATTGCCGATGTAATAGCTCGACAAGGGGGGGGGGGGGGGGAAACCTTGAGTGACCTTTAAGTGACCACAAGGAGACCTTCACTTGGAGTGGGTCTTTAACGTGAAGGAACCACAAAGAAATCCTCGCTTGGAGTGGGTCTTTGAAATAAACATTCGCAAGCAGACCATTGCTAGGAATAGATCTTTGCCATAAAGGAACATGCACAAAAGAACCTTTGCTTCATGGATAGGGTCTTTCCCATAAAGGAATCACAAGGAGACCTTTGCTTCATGGAGTGGGTCTTTCCCATAAAGGAACCACAAGGAGACCTTTGCTTCATGGATAGGGTCTTTCCCATAAAGGAACCACAAGGAGACCTTTGCTTCATGGAGTTGGTCTTTCCCATAAAGGAACATGCACAAAAGGACATTTGCTTCATGTATAGGGTGTTTCCCATAAAGGAACCACAAGGAGACCTTTGCTTCATGTATAGGGTCTTTCCCATAAAGGAACATGCACAAAAGGACATTTGCTTCATGTATAGGGTCTTTCCCATAAAGGAACCACAAGGAGACCTTTGCTTCATGGAGTTGGTCTTTCCCATAAAGGAACATGCACAAAAGGACATTTGCTTCATGTATAGGGTGTTTCCCATAAAGGAACCACAAGGAGACCTTTGCTTCATGGAGTGGGTCTTTCCCATAAAGGAACATGCATAAAAGGACATTTGCTTCATGTATAGGGTCTTTCCCATAAAGGAACCACAAGTAGACCTTTGCTTCATGGAGAGGGTCTTTCCCATAAAGGAACATGCACAAAAGGACATTTGCTTCATGTATAGGGTGTTTCCCATAAAGGAACCACAAGGAGACCTTTGCTTCATGGAGTGGGTCTTTGCCATAAAGGAACCACAAGGAGACCTTTGCTTCATGGAGTTGGTCTTTCCCATAAAGGAACATGCACAAAAGGACCTTTGCTTCATGGAGTGGGTCTTTCCCATAAAGGAACCACAAGGAGACCTTTGCTTCATGGAGAGGGTCTTTCCCATAAAGGAACATGCACAAAAGGACATTTGCTTCATGTATAGGGTGTTTCCCATAAAGGAACCACAAGGAGACCTTTGCTTCATGGAGTGGGTCTTTGCCATAAAGGAACCACAAGGAGACCTTTGCTTCATGGAGTTGGTCTTTCCCATAAAGGAACATGCACAAAAGGACCTTTGCTTCATGGAGTGGGTCTTTCCCATAAAGGAACCACAAGGAGACCTTTGCTTCATGGAGTGGGTCTTTCCCATAAAGGAATCACAAGGAGACCTTTGCTTCATGGAGTGGGTCTTTCCCATAAAGGAACCACAAGGAGACCTTTGCTTCATGGAGTTGGTCTTTCCCATAAAGGAACATGCTCAAAAGGACATTTGCTTCATGTATAGGGTGTTTCCCATAAAGGAACCACAAGGAGACCTTTGCTTCATGGAGTGGGTCTTTCCCATAAAGGAACATGCATAAAAGGACATTTGCTTCATGTATAGGGTCTTTCCCATAAAGGAACCACAAGGAGACCTTTGCTTCATGGAGAGGGTCTTTCCCATAAAGGAACATGCACAAAAGGACATTTGCTTCATGTATAGGGTGTTTCCCATAAAGGAACCACAAGGAGACCTTTGCTTCATGGAGTGGGTCTTTGCCATAAAGGAACCACAAGGAGACCTTTGCTTCATGGAGTTGGTCTTTCCCATAAAGGAACATGCACAAAAGGACATTTGCTTCATGGAGTTGGTCTTTCCCATAAAGGAACATGCACAAAAGGACCTTTGCTTCATGGAGTGGGTCTTTCCCATAAAGGAACCACAAGGAGACCTTTGCTTCATGGAGAGGTTCTTTCCCATAAAGGAACCACTAGGAGACCTTTGCTTCATGGAGTGGGTCTTTCCCATAAAGGAATCACAAGGAGACCTTTGCTTCATGGATAGGGTCTTTTCCATAAAGGAACATGCACAAAAGGACCTTTGCTTCATGGATAGGGTCTTTCCCATAAAGGAACCACAAGGAGACCTTTGCTTCATGGATAGGGTCTTTCTCATAAAGGAACCACAAGGAGACCTTTGCTTCATGGAGAGGTTCTTTCCCATAAAGGAACCACTAGGAGACCTTTGCTTCATGGAGTGGGTCTTTCCCATAAAGGAATCACAAGGAGACCTTTGCTTCATGGAGTGGGTCTTTTCCATAAAGGAACCACAAGGAGACCTTTGCTTCATGGAGTGGGTCTTTTCCATAAAGGAACATGCACAAAAGGACCTTTGCTTCATGGATAGGGTCTTTCTCATAAAGGAACCACAAGGAGACCTTTGCTTCATGGAGAGGTTCTTTCCCATAAAGGAACCACAATGAGACCTTTGCTTCATGGAGTTGGTCTTTCCCATAAAGCAGCATGCACAAAAGGACCTTTGCTTCATGGATAGGGTCTTTCCCATAAAGGAACCACAAGGAGACCTTTGCTTCATGGAGTGGGTCTTTCCCATAAAGGAACCACAAGGAGACCTTTGCTTCATGGAGTGGGTCTTTTCCATAAAGGAACATGCGCAAAAGGACCTTTGCTTCATGGAGTGGGTCTTTCCCATAAAGGAACCACAAGGAGACCTTTGCTTCATGGAGTGGGTCTTTTCCATAAAGGAACATGCACAAAAGGACCTTTGCTTCATGGATAGGGTCTTTCTCATAAAGGAACCACAAGGAGACCTTTGCTTCATGGACAGGGTCTTTCCCATTAAGGAACCTATGACTGCTATGACTGGTCCGATGGAGATGGTCCTATGACTCCAAGCTGGTTCCATTTTAGTGGAAGAATACCTTGTTGGGTGATGGTCAGCTGTGCATTGGCTATGGTTTAGTTTACTCATGGGAGAGAAGGTTCCATAAATTAGGGTCCACAATTCCTGCAAGGCTCTGGCACGATAGGTTCGCAACGACCCACAACATGCAGGTATGAAACAAAGTCCAGGTAGTCCCATTACAGTTTTTGTTTATGGTTTCCATCCACGCAAAGCAATTTTTCTCCGCCGAGTCCTCAAGGAATTTTGACGCAAGTACAATTTATGAGTGAAACGCAACACGACTCCGCAAGCCTGCTTAGCAAACCTCGTCAAGACGCCGAGGAAATGAATGCCTCGTCTTCGAATGTAGATTCGCGTGTTCCACGACACACACACATATCTTGGCGAGCTGCAGGTGTGCAAACCACGCCATTTAACACACTGCGAGCAATGAGAGTCTTAACGGCTCCTCCGATTTAGCCCAAAATAAAATCTCTTCTCCCTATAATCCTGAGAGCTGAGATGTACGTTTTGCCAATAAGGCCTAATAAATTAGATTGATGTAATGTGCTGTACTTTCCACTCCAGATTGCACTTGATCTAATCGCACTAACAGAATTATAATGCGAAGCTTTGCAAGTGCAGGTTGTTCCATGCCTACGAATGCCAAAATCTGCGCTGCTTGAGGCACCGTGCCCTGTGAAAGTCCATCATATGGGGGAATATTTCCGAGAACGTGAGGGCCTTCAAATAATAAAACTTCTCTGAGCGACATACCCACAATGATCCGTGAAACGTATATTTTACGTTCCATGCACCATTGTGAGTGTGTGTGTGTGTGTGTGTGTGTGTGTGTGTGTGTGTGTGTGTGTGTGTGTGTGTGTGTGTGTGTGTGTGTGTGTGTGTGTGTGTGTGTGTGTGTGTGTCTGTGAATGAAAGAGAGGGATAGAATTGTGAGGAACAAAAATGAAAAAACGAGATGTGTGTGTGTGTGTGTGTGTGTGTGTGTGTCTGTGTGTGTGTGTCTGTGTGTGTGTGTGTGTGTGTGTGTGTCTCTGTGTGTGTGTGTGTGTGTGTGTGTCTGTGTGTCTGTGAATGTGTGTGTGTGTGTGTGTGTGTGTCTGTGTGTGTGTGTGTGTGTGTGTCTGTGTGTGTGTGTGTGTGTGTCTGTGTGTGTGTGTGTCTGTGTGTGTGTCTGTGTGTGTCTGTGTGTGTGTGTGTGTGTGTGTGTGTGTGTGTGTGTGTGTGTGTGTCTGTGTGTGTGTGTGTGTGTCTGTGAATGAAAGAGAGGGATAGAATTGTGAGCAACAGAAATGAAAAAACGAGATGTGTGCGTGTGTGTGTGTGTGTGTCTGTGTGTGTGTGTGTCTGTGTGTGTGTCTGTGTGTGTCTGTGTGTGTGTGTGTGTGTGTGTGTGTGTGTGTGTCTGTGTGTGTGTGTGTGTGTCTGTGAATGAAAGAGAGGGATAGAATTGTGAGCAACAGAAATGAAAAAACGAGATGTGTGCGTGTGTGTGTGTGTGTGTGTCTGTGTGTGTGTGTGTCTGTGTGTGTGTCTGTGTGTGTCTGTGTGTGTGTGTGTGTGTGTGTGTGTGTGTGTGTCTGTGTGTGTGTGTGTGTGTGTGTGTCTGTGTGTGTGTGTGTGTGTGTCTGTGTCTGTGTGTGTGTCTGTGTGTGTCTGTGTGTGTCTGTGTGTGTGTGTGTGTGTCTGTGTGTGTGTGTGTGTGTCTGTGAATGAAAGAGAGGGATAGAATTGTGAGGAACAGAAATGAAAAAACGAGATGTGTGTGTGTGTGTGTGTGTGTGTGTGTGTGTGTGTGTGTGTGTGTGTGTGTGTGTGTGAATATATATATATACTACCGGTCAAAAGTTTTAGAACACCTCAATTTTTCCACTTTTTATTGAAATTTATGCAGTTTAATGTCTCAATCTACTCTGAAATTAAGCATAGAACAAATAAACAATTGGAGACAAAAAGAAATCATAGAATCATTTTGTTTAACAAAATTTAATTTTTCATTTTTGACTCAGCAAAGTAGCCACCTTTTGTAGATATAACCGCCGAACACACTCGTGGCATTCTTTCTACAATAGAAATCAAATATTGTTCGGGAAGTTCTTCCCAACACTGTTGCAGAAGTTCCCACAAATGTGTTGCACTTGTAGGTTGCTTTGCTTTCACCCTTCTGTCCAGTTCATCCCAAACCAGCTCGATGGGGTTTAATTTGGAGACTGTGCTGGCCATTCCATGATTTGAAGCCTACCGTCTTGTTGTTTTCCTCGAAGGTAGTTTTGACATAGCCTGGAGGTGTGTTTAGGGTCATTATCTTGCAGTGGGATGAACCCCTGACCAACTAGGCGTATACCAGAGGGTATTGCATGGCGCTGCAAAATGCTGTGGTAGCCCTTTTGGTCCAGGGTGCCAGTCAATCTGTGCAAGTCGCCGACTCTGGATCCAGCAAAAGAGCCCCAGACCATCACGCTTCCTCCTCCATGTTTGACAGTTGGTGTCACACACTGAGGAATCATCCTTTCGCCTACTCAACGGCGTACAAAAACCCTGCGTGATGAACCAAAGATTTCAAATTTTGATTCATCGGTCCATAAGACCTTCTTCCAGTCTTTAGTAGTCCACTGGCGGTGATTCATGGTCCAGGCAAGCCTCTTTTTCTTATTTTGCCATCTTAGCAATGGCTTTCATACTGCCACTCGACCTGTCAAACCTGCAGCTCAACGTCTTCTCTTCACAGTTGAAACTGAGACTTCCTTACTTCGACCAGTGTTAAGCTGTGCTTGAAGCTGTTGTTCTGTGAGCCACCTATCACGCAAGCTGTTGACTCTCAGAAACTTGCCTTCTGATTCTGTTGTGGCTTTGGGTCTGCCAGACCTCTTCATGTCAGAGTTTCCTCCAGTTTCCAATATACTACTTCCTGCAGTGCAATATTGTCCAAATAATGCTTCAGAGGGTGTAACAACAGTCTGTTCGAATACTGCTTTTATACAGACAGGGGGTTTGTAATCAAGTAATCAGCAGAGGTTGGGACACCTGTAGGAATTGTTTGCATCAACTTTCAAGGCTTAATTTACTTACATTGCTGCAGAACAGCTGTAAGTTGTAAACCCATTACTTGCCAGACAGAAGCCAAACAGTTCAATCTTGGTTTCATCAGACCACAGAATCTTGTTTCTCACAGTCTGAGAGTCCTTTAGGTGCTTTTTTTGCAAACTCCAAGCGGGCTTTCATGTGTCTTTCACTGAGGAGAGGCTTCCGTCTGGCCACTTTGCCATAAAGCCCAGATCGGTGGAGTGTTGCAGTGATGGTTGTCCTTCTGGAAGTTTCTCCCATCTCCACACAGGATCCCTGGAGTTTAGCCAGAGTGACCATCGGATTCTTGGTCACCTCTCTTACCAAGGGCCTTCTCCCCCGATTGCTCAGTTTGGCCGGGCGGCCAGCTCTAGGAAGAGTCCTGGTTGTTCCAAACTTCTTCCATTTAAGAATTATGGAGGCTACTGTGCTCTTGGGAACCTTCAATGCAGTAGAATTTTTTTTGTAGGCTTCCCCAAATCTGTGCCTCGACACAATGTCTCTGAGCTCTGCAGGCAGTTCCTTCGACCTCATGGCTTGGTTTTTGCTCTGATATGCATTGTCAGCTGTGAGACCTTATATAGACAGGTGTGTGCCTTTCCAAATCATGTCCAATCAATTGAATTTACCACAGGTGGACTCCAATCAAGGTGTAGAAACATCTCAAAGATAATCAAGAGAAATGGGAGGCACCTGAGCTAAATTTCAAGTGTCATAGCAAAGGGTCTGAATACTTATGTAAATGTTTCAGTTTTTTCTTTGTAATAAATTTGCAAAACTTTCTAAAACCCTGTTTTCTCTTTGTCATTATGGGGTATTGAGTGTAGATTGATGAGGGAAAAAATGAATTTAAACGATTTCAGCATAAGGCTGCAACATAACAAAATGTGAAAAAAGTGAAGGGGTCTGAATACTTTCTGAATGCACTGTGTGTATATATATATATATATATATATATATTGTAGCGACCCATGGGTCCCCCAAGCGAGACCTGCATCAGAATCTCCTTGCTCCAGCCGGTGACGTCACCGGTGGGGAACCACGGCGCCAGAGTGGCTGGTCATGTGACCACCAAAGCGTGCCGTGCGTGCGGGTATAATCAGCTACACCTGTTGATCACGTGACCACCGAAGCACGCCTCGCCTGAGAGGCGTGGCTTTCGGTTTCGGTTTCGGTTTCTAGTTGTGCTTTATAAGGCAGCCCGATAAACGGGCTTTTGGAGAGTTTCAGTGTTCCCGAGTTGGTTTTACGAATAAATATCTTCTTGGACGAGTTTGTGCCTTGCCATCCTTTTGTCCGTATCATGCTGGAGCCCGGACTCCTTCACTGGTGACCCCGACGTGATTTGAACACGCAACCCCGACTGCCCCCGCACGGATGCGGGGGCTGCGAACGGACACGGCAAGCACGCCCTAGCCAGGGAAGCCACCTCGGCTGGTGACGCCGGCTTCTCCCGCACGGCTTCGGGCGCAGTTTCGAACGCGGCTTCGACATGCCGGAGTTTCGGTAACGATGACGGCCATGACTATGAGGTTCGCGCACCGCGCTCGGCTCCTCCTCTACGACCGGAGGGGCGAACCTATTCGAAGACCCTCCGAAGGCACGGCTGCTTCGTCACCTTCGCGCGCACTGACGTTGGCGGAACGGCTGCTTCGTCACCTTCGCGTGCACTGACGTTCGTGGCACGGCCGCTTCGTCACCCTCGCGCACCTACAACTACAACCGCAACTACCTCTCCGACCCTGCATCCTCGGGAGGCCCGCGAGGAACTTCGGCAGCCTCCCCCGAGGCCTGGACCAGCCCCTCGGTTGGCCCACCCGCTTTTCGCGTGCACCGCTCGAGCCTTCTCGGCACTGCACCCGTGAACTGCAACCTCGGGAGGCCCGTGAGGAACCTCGGCAGCCTCCCCCGATGACTTGCCCAGCCCCTCGGCCGCCCCCCGTCCACTGCATCCCCCGAGGCCTTGACCAGCCCCGCATCTTCGGGAGGCCCGCGAGGAACCTCGGCAGCCTCCCCCGAGGCCTGGACCAGCCCTCGGTTGGCCCACCCGCTTTTCGCGTGCACCGCTCGAGCCTTCTCGGCACTGCACCCGTGAACTGCAACCTCGGGAGGCCCGCGAGGAACCTCGGCAGCCTCCCCCGAGGACTTGCCCGGCCCCTCGACCGCCCCCCGTCCTGCACCCCCCGTCCGACCACCCGCCACCACACAGGACCCCCCCCCCCCCCCCGCTGCCTGCACCCCCCCGTCTGACCACCCGCCACCACACCGGACCCCCCCCCCCCCCTCCCCGCGACTGGCCAGGGGTCGTTTCGGTCGGGTCATCCGGACCCCCCTCAGGTTGACCTTCCTGGATCAAGTCCATTCTGGGGGGGCGTGTGTAGCGACCCATGGGTCCCCCAAGCGAGACCTGCATCAGAATCTCCTTGCTCCAACCGGTGACGTCACCGGCGAGGAACCACTGCGCCAGAGTGGCTGGTCACGTGACCACCAAAGCGTGCCGCGCGTGCGGGTATAATCAGCTACACCTGTTGATCACGTGACCACCGAAGCACGCCTTGCCTGAGAGGCGTGGCTTTCGGTTTCGGTTTCTGGTTGTGCTTTATAAGGCAGCCCGATAAACGGGCTTTTGGAGAGTTTCAGTGTTCCCGAGTTGGTTTTACGAATAAATATCTTCTCGGACGAGTTTGTGCCTTGCCATCCTTTTGTCCGTATCATGCTGGAGAAAGGGGACCGAAAAACAACAACAACCACGGTTCCCGAAAAAGGCCAACCCCCGCTTTGCGGGGAAAAATGGCCTCTAAAGGTGGTTTTATATATATGCTGGAGCCCGGACTCCTTCAATATATATATATATATATATATATATAATATATACAGTCATCCCTCGCTATATCGCGGTTCACTTTTCGCGGCTTCGGTACATCGCGGGTTTTTCTCGCTAGTATATGTAAAATTATATCGTGGATTTTTCGCTATATCGCGGGATTTTGCGGTATAAATGTATTTTTATATACTATTATTTTAAATATTTTTGTGGTAAAATAAGCATTTTCTAGCCTAAAAAATTAAAAAACGTAAAAAAATAAGAAAAATACAGTTATTAAAACATATTACAAGAAATAAAATACTGTACATAGTGTACAGTAGAAGGAGAGACAAAGAGTCGTGCGTATGGAAAACGCAGATGCGGCAGCTTCCATTTGCGCTAGTTACCCACGTAATGGGTAACTGTTATGCTCTTTCTCGCTGTGCAGTACATTCATCATCGTCATCACCTTCATCGTCATCAGTACTGCACAGCTAATTCATCATCATCTTCATCACGCAAGTTGTAGTATTGAAGAGCCGGGGCTCTTGCTTGATACGGACGAAATGACGGGCAAGACACAAACTCGTCCGAGAAGATATTTATTCTCAAAACCAACTCGGGAACACTGAAAAGCCCGTTTATCGGGCTGCATTATAAAGCACAACCAGGAACCGAAACCGAAAGCCACGCCTCTCAAGCGTGGCGTGCTTCGGTGGTCACGTGATCAACAGGTGTAGCTGATTATACCCGCACGCGCGACACGCTTTGGTGGTCACGTGACCAGCCACTTGCGCCGCGGATCCCCGCCGGTGACGTCACCGGCTGGAGCAAGGAGATTCTGATGCTGGTCTTGCTTGGGGAACCCATGGGTCGCTACAGTATCTTCAATGGTGAGTACCCATTAGAATTTTATATGTTGTTAAAATTACGTATGTTTAAGAGTGTAAGAAGTGTTTAAGAGTATAGGAAGTGTTTATAAGAGTATGGTAAAGGTTAATAAGAGTGTGGGAAAGGTTAATAGGAGTGTGGGGAGGGTCATAAAAGCTTTAAAATATATATAAATAATAAAATAAAAATATGGTCGCTACTTCGCGGATTTTCGTCTATCGCGGTGGGTTCTGGAACGTAACCCCCGCGATAAACGAGGGATCACTGTATATATATATATATATATATATATATATATATATATATATATATATATATATATATATATATATATATATATATATATACTTACACACAAGTTGGGTATGGTTACACATTGTAAGCAATAACAAAACGTGCTTTATACACAGGTGCATAATAAATAGAAGCTTTATGATTGTTGGCAAGCATCACAGACCTGTTAAATATTAATTAACCTTTATTTATTCATTTATTTTAAGGAAGCATTTACGGTTTTTACATAAATTGTCATTGAGATTTTTATTTTACAGTTTCCAGTCATAGAAATTACAATTTTCAAATGCTAGATATCGATTGAGGTTTTTTAAATTTATTTTTTATGGACACGTTGATGGTTCTTTTTGAAAATTTTCATTTACAGACGCTTTTTCATTTTTTCATTTACAGAAATTATTGTCATGTAAATTTCACAGTTTACAGTTTATATAAATTACAATATTCAAATGCTAGATATTTTTGTTGTTTTTACGGTTTTTACGAATTTTTCATTTTCGGACGCTTTCTGATGGTCCAACACACCTGGATCAATAATGGTGTCACTGACATCAGTCAGTTGGCAGAGGTGACAGGGAGGCATTAAAAGAGAGGCTGAGTAGGGTAGAGGATGATGTGGTTGAGCTTGAACGTGGTTGGATGTCAATGAAAGATAGTCTGTTGGGAGCCGTTGGTGAGGTATGTGGATGGACAAAAGGACCACCGAGGCACTCGGAAACATGGTGGTGGGATGATGAAGTTGGAAAGAGGTTTGACGAGAAGAGGAAGAAGTTCAAGGAGTGGCAGAAGGCGAAGGGTACGGGAGCAGAAAAAGCAGAGCATGAAAGTTATAAGGCAGCCAAGAAGGCTGCAAAGAAAGAGGTAGCAGAGGCGCAGGATGCATTTGGAAAATGTTCAGAGAACGCTTGGATTTGGAAGAGGGTCAGAGAGCGGTATTCAGGATTGCAAAGCAGATAGCGAAAGAGAGGTGTGATGTGATGGGGGTGAGTTGCTTGAAGGATGAAGTGGGACAAATTGTTGTGGACCCAGATGGAATTAAAGGAAGATGGAAAAGATATATGGAAATGCTGTTGAATACAGAGAATGAATGGGATGGCAACATAGAGAGTAACCCAGTTTTAGGACCGGCAGAGAAGATAACCGAGAAGGAAGTTGAGGAAGCGATAAAATCAATGAAGAGTAGAAAAGCGGGAGGGCGGACGGGAGTTGTGGGAGATATGTTGAAGGCAGCAGGAAGTTGGGGTGTGAAGAGAATGACAGAGATCTGTAATCTGGTGGTGAAAGAAGGCCGCATTCCAGTGCATTGGGAACTGAGTACCTTCGTCCCTCTATACAAGGGGAAAGGTGACCCTCTGGAGTGTGGCTCGTACCGAGCGATAAAGTTATTGGAGCATGGAATGAAGGTATTGGAAAGGGTGTTGGAGAGGAGGATAAGGAAGAAGGTGAAGATCGACGAAATGCAGTTTGGATTTATGCGAGGAAGAGGAACGACAGACGTGCTCTTTATTGTGAGGCAGTTGCAGGAGAAGTACATGGAGAAGAGGAAGAGGTTGTGTCTTGGGTTTGTTGATCTGGAGAAAGCATTCGATAGGGTTCCACGTGAAGTAGTGACATGGGCATTGAGGAAGTTAGGAGTGGAGGAATGGTTGATCAGAGTAGTGATGGCAATGTACAAAAGAGCGCGCACAGCGGTAAGGACGAAGGACGGGAACAGTGGTGAGTTTGAGGTGAAGGTGGGAGTGCATCAGGGGTCGGTACTAAGTCCACTACTATTTGTAGCTGTGATGGAGGTGCTGGCTCAGAACGTAAAGGAGGGTTTACCGTGAGAGTTGTTGTATGCAGATGATCTGGTGTTGATTGCGGAAAGTATGGATGGACTGAAGGAAAAGATGAACAAGTGGAAGGAATGTTTGGAGACAAAAGGTCTGAAGGTGAATACAGGAAAGACGAAGGTGATGGCAAGTGGTAAAGCATGTGGTGAGGTGGAAAGAACTGGGAAGTGGCCCTGTGCTGTGTGCAGGAAGGGTGTCGGAGTGAACTCCATTCAATGTACAATGTGCGCTGAGTGGGTTCATCAAAAATGTAGTGGTCTGAGAGGGTCATTAACCAGTGTGGCAGCTACATTCAAATGTAAGGTGTGCACAGAGGGAGCTGCAGATGGAGGAAATGTTGAGTTGGATCTTGGAGACGGCGTGAAGCTGGAAGGTGTGAAAACATTTTGTTACCTCGGAGACATGCTGAATGGAGAAGGTGGATCAGACTCAGCAACGGTTGCAAGAGTGAGATGTGCATGGAAGAAGTTTCGGGAACTGATTGGCGTGCTGATGAGGAGGGGAGTGTCGTTGAAGCTGAAGGGAAAGGTGTATGCTGCATGTGTGAGAAGTGTTATGATTTCTGGGAGCGAGGCATGGGTAATGAACGTAGAGCAGCAAAGAAGGCTGGAAAGGGTGGAAATGCGAATGGTTCGGTGGATGTGCGGAGTATCGTTGAGAGAGACGAAGACAAATGCTGAATTGCGAAAGATGATGGGAATAGAGCCTGTGATTGATGCTGTGAAGAGGAACAGGTTGAGATGGTTTGGTCATGTGTTGAGGAAGGATGAAAGTTACTGGTTGAGAAGAGTGATGGAAATGAATGTAGAACGAAGTCGAGGACGGGGAAGACCGAGAAAGACTTGGCTAAAGATGGTGGAAGAAGAAATGCGGGCAAGGGGGTTAACAAGGAGAGATGCAGAAAATAGGGCAAAATGGAGAAGATTGTCATGGGGACCGCAAGGCTAACCCCCGCTCTAGCAGGGAAAATGGCCTTAAAATACATGTTGTTTTTTGACCCCAGTGGCCACCACGGCTTCACAAAATTCACCTTTAAATTCCCATCTAACCTCAGATTACCCCTTCCAATTTTTCCACATTTCACTATTTTCACCAAAGAAGGGCGCTTCTCCATACACCTGCCAGCCATATGGTTTGACCCGCGTCCATAGACCAGCATAGTATGGCAGGTCATCACATGCTGGCTGACCCAGAGTCTCAGGGAGAGGCCGTCAGGCCGCATGCCCGGGCGGTCACCACATCAGGCCCTTGTTGGCCATCCGTGGTGCCGCCACCAAAGCACGACCTAAAACACCTCCCCCCTAGTGGTCCTCATGATACACCATACCAGGTGCCTGTGAGAAACCACCTCAGACCCCCCGGAGGTCTTAACCCCCAGCAGCGTCCAGCGACCCTGTTGGCCCGAGAAACTCGCTCAGACGGTGCCCCGATGGACCAGGGACGCCACACTCCACCAGACCCCCGTGGGACCCAGGTCGTACCACGACACCCATGGTCAGATCCCACGTCCACATCCTGCCAGCGCAGCCCCCCACCTGGCTGGCATCATCCAATTTTGAAAGGGGAAAATTTTCCCCGAGGCCGAGCCCAATGACCTCTTCTGGTCTGAATTCCGCATCTCGGGGACCAATTCCCTCCATGGCTGCGCCAAATCAAATTCCCATTGAAATTTCTTTTTAAAATTTTGGCCTCGCTTACCCAACCACAGCTGCAGGTAACAACCCCTTCCCCGGGTTCTTCTGCCCCTCCCTGCAACTGTTCCAAATTCACTATGGAGACTGCTTTTTCCGAGGCTCTATTTCCTGACTCCTCCATGTCCGAGTCTAGCTCAGGCCAAAACACCCCCCTTGCTGTGTATTTAATTTCGGACCCGCTAGTGCCCCATCGTGGTTCGTGGTGAGGGTCCCCTTGGTCACCTTAATCTCATCCTGGGAATACTCGACGAACCGACTCAGCTCATCTCCCCAACTCTGTTGGACCCGAGCAATCTCCTCCCCAATGATACTGTCCAAGGTGCTCGGCCGATCCTGTGTCACATCATGAATCTCATCATCCCCAGTCAATTGTGGCCCCAACAGGTTTTTGTCTATCAATACCCGCTCCCGTTCCGTTACATGGGCCTCTAATATTTTATCCACCTGTTGCTCCAAATTACTGCCCGGGTGCTGCACAAATTCAAATTATTCACACTGCTGGTGCATTCTGGCATCCACACAAGCCCGACAGCCTTCCAGGTTCTCATTTAACAAACATCCCCAATTAAAATTGGAGTTTTCCCTCTCATGTGCCCCAACTTTAGCCTCCAATGTTGTTTCGAATTCCCCAAGTCTGTCCTAAATTTGGTTATCCATTCCATTCATTTGTCCCTCCAATTCATTCATTTCCTCCTTCATTTCATTCCTTTGTTCACCCATTTGTTCATTCATTCCCTCAATTTTGTTTTCCAATCGTTCACTTTGGGCATTTTTTTTTTTTCGGGCTTTCATTTCTTCTTTCATTCCCTTCGTAAGTTCACTACAGGCATCCCATTTAACCCCCATTTCCCTAACTGTGCTCCATATTTGTATCCATACCTGGTTGAGCATCGCACCTGTTCCCAGTGTTCCAGGCTCCCTCATTGGGGAGGAGGGTGGACTAATGCTTGGGACGGGGGAGGCTCCAACACTACCCTCAAACCCCTATATCCCTGGCTCGCTTCCGAGCTCTACGGGACCCTCCATTCACTCGGCCATGTCATTCACGTCCGCCATAACATGCTGACCGGCGGTTCCCGCACGCACGTACTTTACCTCAGAAAAGGAAACCAATTTAAATTTAGCTACACGCTGTCTTATGCTCTTCTGGCACCACTCAAATAAAATTTGGACACCCCGGGACTACGGGACCCTCCTTCCCCCTCGACAAGAAGAAGACAATCGTTAAAAAAATTTATTTCAAAAGCTGAGCGCAATTTCGCCCCTCAGCGGGTGTTGAACTTGCAACCCTCAGACACCGAGTGTCTGTTGGGTCCGAATCCCACTCCAGACACCAATTGTTATGTTCGCCGCCGGGATTAACACCCCTGGTGACGGATGGCCAACCGAGCTTTAACTCCAAGGCGTTCACCCAAACTATGGTGGTGCGTTTTATATGTACGAGGGTGTAGTGGAGGGCAGTGAGCTTACCTGGACGGACGGAAGCGACACGAGGTTATCCGATTCCCACAACAAATAAACGGACAAGACAAGGAATTGAATTGAAAATGCACAAATGATAATTTAATGAAAATAATGCGGTACAATAAAAAGAATGACACTAAATTCCTACTTGAGGCGCCTCCATGCAGACTCAACTACAGACACAGGGAGAAATAAATGAACGAAAGTAAAAATGTGTGTGTGGTGCATTTACTTGCACTCCGCCTGGCATCCGTGACCATCCGGGGTCGTCAAAGATCCCACGTCCCTGCATGGGAAAATATACGTTGGCGCAAAGTCCGTTCACCCGCCAGCCACCAACGTGAAGTGCTCAGACCCTCGCTCCACAAAGCACCGAGGTCTCTCATCACATGGCATGGCACACAGCCGTCACAAAGCCAGCACCACCGGGATCAGAGGAAAAGGATGCGTCCGCCCTTCCACACAGCAAGGAACAAAGCGAGCGTGCAAATTCCACCGCCAAGAGGGAGACAAATCACGACCGCTCGCGATGCCAGCCACAAACTATATTGATTACTACTGAAGTCGAAATTTTTCTATGTCCAACTTTTTGCGGTGTGCCCCTGTGAGTCAAGCAAAAAATATGGCACTTAGGTGGAATTTGTTTCGAAAGCCATAAACAGGATGTATTGGCCGATGTGTATTTCAAGTTTGAGTTAGTTTCAACGTATAGCCTTTGAGATATGAGCGCCAAAACACATTTCGGGCGGACGGACGGTTGGACGGACAGACACCAACGTGAATTCGATGGTTTTCGTTAATAAAACTCAAGAATGCGGAAACGGACGTTGCTGAAATTTGGAACATATTACCTCGATGTACAAAGCATTTACTTCTGAAATTTGCAGCAAATTTCGTCCAGTAAAAGCTGAGAAACGAATTTTCAGTCCTTGTGTTAAAGTTGCATACAGAGAAACTGTCCCATATAAAGGGAGTGACACTTCACGCTTCCCTTGATAGTGATGGAAAAGAGAAAATCGTCGAGGTGAAACAAGTTGGCTGAAAGACAGTATTGTATCGAGAGAAAGGGCTGACATTAAATAGTGAATCAATGTAAAGGATTCTGTGTGGATAAAGGTTAGTTTGTAAGAACAGCAAGATACTTGTCGGATGCTTTTATAGGGTTCTATATGTGAGGGAAGAACAGGAAAGAAAGGTACATGAAGAATTCAGAAATGAAGCGTTTGGTAAGGAAAGAGTATTGATTATGGGGAATTATAATTTTCTAGGGATAGATTTTGTCCAGGAACAGGGAATGGGTAGAGCTGATGAGGATTTCCAAGATGTAGTACAGGGTTGCTTTTCAACCTAGTTTATAGGTAAACCCACGAGGAGGGTGGCAGTGTTAGAACTCCTTTTAAGTAATTATCCCAATATGGTGGAGGTAGGAGAGCATTTCAGGACAAGTGACCACAAAATAGTGTGTGCAAGGATTCTGTTAAGAGTTAGAGTCCAGGATAGTGGAGTAAGTCTGTTGGATTTGAGGAAGGCAAACCTTGAGAGTATGAGGAGAGAGCTGGGTGTTGTACATTGGGAGAAGCTTGAACAAGAGGGCAATCAGCATCACTGTGTGCTCACAAATGATGCATTACACGTTGTGATTGTTTTTAACTCTGCCTCACACCTTGTTCAATTTGACACCATGGAAACTAAGGCCTTCAAGATTATTGGAATATCCCACGATGAAGCTGCATCTATGGGTCTATCACTATGCCATTGAAGACAGGCCGGTGATATCTCTGTCTTCTACCACCTCATTTCTGGTCTTGCACACTCTGCTCTTTTCGTGCTTTGTGCCCCCCCCCCTCACCCCCCGGGTTTATGCAGGATGTGTGCGGTCCACAATCACCCTCTTCAATTTCATTCTTCCCTCCAGGTCTTCAAGCCAGCTGTTCACCACCATCTCAGATCATCCCCAATCCAATCCATGATCTTTTCTACCCTCATTAACCCCCCTCCACCCTACCCCACCCCAATCCCTCCTCCTTCCAAGTTTTGAGTCTTCTCTCCAGAGAGTTTCCTTCTGTATCCATCTTGTCCACTCCAGGCACCATCTCAGGCCCCTCATTCCTCCCCACACCCATTGTTTGTCCAAGTCTGCCTCCATATTGGTCTTCAACTCTGCTGTTGGTGTTTCCTCCCTCTCTCAACTGTTCCTTTTGTCCTGTCGTGACCTGATCTGTTCAGTGTAATAAGTATAGCTCTTCCACGAGCCTCGCCTATGTATACCAAAAAAAAAAAAAAAAATCTTAGAGGTGTATGTTCGCCCGTAATGTGATGTGTATGATTGGTTAAATAGTGGGATATTAGAGTAGGAAGTTTTCATTTCCACGTAAAAAAAATGTCGATTGAACAGACGTGATGGAACGGTGATTTCAATCCCATTAGAAAGCTCTGTGGATAGTGGTTGCCTGCAGCCAGAAACACCACGATATGAAACTAGTACAATGATAACAACGCTCAAAATAATAGGCCTTTCGCCAAAAATGATTCACATTCCTCCGAGCAGAAGATACAGTGGCCGCAACGATTCTCCCGGGTCGCCGAGCCTGAACATAAATCCTCAATTCCCCTTGTCGTGCATGTACGGAATCTATGGCGAGTGAAGGGTCCTTTGATGAAGTGCTGGTGATGCATGAGGCTGCTCAACCCTCAGCTCGAAGGTTGCTGACTCCTCTTTGTGCTGCCGTGCGGGATTCCTGCTCTCACGACTGGATCGAGGCACAGTGTGCACTGAAAGAGTCATACATACTCCAGGTCAATGGATCGTACCCCCGTCTGGAGACCATGTGGCTCTGTGCATTTATGAGACGAGCAACGGTACCCGCCCTATGGGCGGGGCTTCAATTGGGAGGTCCAAATGAAAAGACAAAATATCAAATTGAAGGCTTTTTAATTTTATTATTATTCGATTTATTCGATAAATTATTATTATATTATTATTCGATCGTACCCCCGTCGTATTATTTTACGATTTATATAAGCATCCGTTAAATCATATCACACGCAAATCATCAAAATCTAAACAGTATTTATAGAATTTCAATAAAAGCCACATCACTGTTCATATCGGTAAATATTATTCCATCGTGTTTGGAAAAACTGGAAAATTGGAAAAATTGGAAATTGAAAAAATTGGAAATTGGAAAAATTGGAAAATTGGGGAAAAAAAATTGGAAAAACAATATAGCCTGTTTTACTCCAGGGGGTCCCAGGATTACCCACCCAAAATTTCGTTGCGATCGGTTCAGCCGTTTTTGCGGTACCTGGGAACAGACAGACATTTGGTAACTTATAGTGAGATGCGAAGGTGTGGTTCCTTTAAAATATAAATGCAGTTCACATTGCAGGGAGGTGGTCTCGAGATGTCATGAGCACAGGTATCGGATAATTTGTGATAAAACTTGGCAATACCCATAATTTTGCCTTTGCAGAAGGGATAGATTCGTGGTTTCATTCTACCTTCAATGGGGGGGGGGGGGGGCGAAATGTTCAGATGAATACCAATCTCTCCAGCAAGGAAATCTTGGTCCAACAGAGTCTTATTTTAGGACACCACGTCTGAACCAACTCTGCTTTTACTGATTGGTGGCAGGATGTGGATGGCAATGTTGAGATGATTAAAAGTAAGAGAACTCGAGAAAATGGATTACACCATGTGATGTAATGAAACTTCACCTTTTTCTCAAACTCAACCCTATACCTATAGGATGAGCTGACGTCTCAAGGCCTTTGCTCCACATCCTGTCAACACAAAGACCAACAAATTGTTTACCCATACGTTAACACGGCCCACCTGTTTATTATGGCTTGGGTACAATGGGTACATGCTACCTAATTAGCAAGCAAATGACGAAAACTCCACTCCTTCACTCCGCTCTTCTCCCACTTTTGGAACCTTCTTCCACAGTCTGTTCAATCCATCTCCGCTCCAGGGCTTCGAGTTGGCAGTACACCTCCACTATCTCAGGTCATCCTCCACACCTACCCATGATCTTTTCTACCCTCATTAATCCGAGCTCACCCTCTTGCAGGTTGCTATGTTTCATTCCCACTATTTTCCCTCCTACTGTTCTCATACACTCCCCTTGTTGTTCCAACTTGACTGGCCAGGGCATTCCTTTCCATACCCTCTGCTTTCCTCCCTCTGCCATGAACATAGACGTCGTTTTATACAGAAAATACAAATATAGTGTTCTGTGTTTTCCATGTATTGGATCTGGAATCTTGGCTCCTGGAAGTGCAGGATTGATAGAAATGAACTGGAAAGGCATGGCCGCATATGATTGTGTAAAAGTATGTGTCATTTCCCTTGTTGGTGTCACAAATTGAGCGGATCAACTCTGGTCTGCCTGGGAGTACGTCGACGTGCAACCAATGTATCAATAGGGTGTTTTTCAACCAGGACAGAACACAGGGGAAGGTACAGACTCAAGCAACCAATGCTTCAACACAATTTCAGACAAACTCTGTAATCAATGTAACGGCAGTTGTGGTTAATATCTAAAGCGCCAAACCTGGACTACACTTGGTGTTAGAAACAAACAAAAAAAACTTTCTGCAAGTAGATGCGACTCCTTAGCCAAAACCTTTGTGGCTAAGAAGAATTGTGGTTAACGGTTTTTTGTTTTTGAAGAAAAAGGCTGTTGAGTTGGGGCGGTAGGGAGGGATATCCAGGAAAGCTCTCCACATAAATTTTATATCGTCTTTGATTCAATTTCCCATGAGGGCAGATTCCACCACAAACCGCCATTGCGAAGCCACCTGAGCAGTTCACAGTACATGGAGCATCTGTGAAGAGGTGAGGATGGATGTCTTATCCGCAGACGGTGACGGACCTGGCGGATCTGCCAGACAAGACGTTAACCACAATTTACAGAGATACGATTCACTCAAAATGATTTCCACCAATGTATCGAGACTCCAAAACACAGTTGTTGACACAAAACAACAAGCAAGTAGCTAAAGCAGTCTCACCTCCCATCCACAGCGTTTACAAAGGTTTTCCCCAGAAAGATGAAAAAGAGAGGAGTTGCAGGATGATTAATAACTCACAGGTTTGAGTTAAGCCCAAGTGAATGTCACAACCTCAAATTGCATAATCTCTCTGACCTTAAGGCTACAGACACGACGACAGGATCTCACCAGGCGTGAGATAAAGGGCATATTATGGCGACGTGGTGAGACAGGAAGGAGGACGACGAGACTGTTGAATGAACTATTGTACTATCGTGACAGGAGGAATAAAAGAGCAATTTCCTTCAGAAGAAAACAAAGAAGTGAAATTACAATGAGTTAGAAGTCGTGGAGCACAGGATGGATGGGTTACGATAAACAGACAAAGATGAAAGCAGTTGTGAGGTAATCTGTACTGGGGAGCCAATAAGGTCAGGAATGAGGAAGAAACGTTGAAAATAATAATATAAAATCCTGCGACATTCTCAACATGCATGATGTTTCCAACATTCACTCTTTAGATTACTCCTTCCTCCCACCAAGTACTTTTCCACGATGATAAAACTCAACATGAAAGTACAATAAACTTCTTTTGGTAAAGACAAATGAACGAAGAACTTTGTCCGACAGTTTACGTGAAAAAAAAGGAAAAGATTGTGCAGAACTCGTTCACTTGTCGCCAACAAACTTTGGAAGTTTGTCATGTGCTTTCGGCCATCTTTCATGGATGGAGGCGTTACTCGGAGATAGACTGCTTATGATGGAGCTGTAGACCAAAGGAACACAGCAAGGTAAACCAGGCGCTCAAAAAGTTATACCAATGGGATATTTACAATAGTCAAAGACATGCCAAGGTTTGTATTTTTCAATATACAAGTTTAGACAAGAAAGAGCAATCAGAGATTTCAGACCCTCGCCAGGATGTGTTTCCAGTAGTTTTTAAGGCTTTTCTGGTAAAAACAAATATGGCGGCCCAACCACATGACCGATGACGTCATTATTATTCTTTTTTCTCAACCAATTTATCCCGAGATGATGCTCAATAAATTTCATCTTGATCGATGAAGTTTTGCACTTGTCGAATTATGACGTCATAGTGGAGGCACCTATGACATCATCATTAACATATTTTATTCCCCATGGAGAGTTCTTTACAATGAGCCATGTCTCAATTTTTTCGATGCAGTGCTTTCAGAGATATAGAGGTGCAAAGTTTTTCGGTTTTTCCAAGAAAGCGGCCGAACCACGTGACCTATGACGTCATAATTATCATAAAAAAATTATACAGGTGGAGCTGCACCTAGGGTGAAAATTTCCTGTCAATTGGACCAACGGTTGCAGAGAAAATCATATTTATTCTATGCGGGCAAACAGACAAACAAACAAACAAATGAAAAATCGGTCAGAGACGAAGGACTTGCTGTAATGTACTTTTTATCGGCCATTTTGGCCAAATAGGGCGGCCGAAGCACGTGACCGATGACGTCATCATTATTTGTTTTCTAAACTAATTTATTCCTAGATTAGGCTCAAGAAATTTCATCTTGATCGGATGAAGCTTTGTAGTTGTCGAATTATGACGTCATAATGGAGGCACCTATGACATCATCATTAACATATTTTATTCCCCATGGAGAGTTCTTTACAACTAGTGCATGCCCGTACGTGCGGGGAGGTAAGTACGTGGACATACGTACGTACCAAAAATAACGCCTCACTGTCCGGAAGTTCGCATATCGCAATTACGATCACCGGTAATCGCAAATTAGTTTTAACTAGCCGAAACCTGTGGAACATCCACGGAAGGGAGGATGTGGCGTATGGATAGTGTACCATTATGGATGGCATAGGGGATTTGCTTGTCCGAGTAAGAGTTAGGAAGAAAGATGAGAATGAAGAGTGCGTATATGAACAACGATCGCCGACACCGGCACAAATGCATGCTCTGGATTGTCCACTCAGTGGACGGCTTGCTTTCGCCTTCGCCTGTCCAATCAGCGGATGGCTTGCTTCGCCTTCGCCCAGCAGACGCCAATACGATGGCGTCGTAAGATGGCGTCGTATCGGCAGTTAATCGGATGCTTTTGGGCCCCAACGTCGGCTAATTCAGATTTTTCGAGTATGGCTGTACGTGATGAACAAAGAGCGTGGTTCGTAGATCGTAAATCCATTAGTGCCATGGGCATCGGGTCGCTGGGTGCGGCGTAAAAGGGATAACAAAGTCGAGTCCTTACGCTATTATTATATAGTTGGCCAATTCCTCAATTTTTCAAACCGCGAGGCAGAAACAACAAACACACGTGGTTCCTTCGCTGTAGCTTGACCGTATGTGCAAAGAAAAATTAAAACTTTCATCGTTCCTTCGGTCTTCGCTCTCGTCCTTTGCCGTTCCTTCGCTGTTCCTTCGTTCACGTACAAAACGTATGTGTTTGCTAAATAAATGGCCATAACTTGGTAACCACTTGTCCGATTAATAGCAAACCTTTAAAAGGCACATCCTCAGGTCCCCAGCAATATACCTGGCAAGTTTCACTTAGATCGGACCAGTGGTTGTCGAGAAACAGCGGTCACAGACATACACACAGACAGACACAGACACAGAGAGATTGCTTGCATTATAGAGACTAGGGCGTGCCCGTACGTGGGTGCAAAAAAACATGCGTGCAAACAACAACAACAAAAAAAAACTTTGAAACCACGTGGCAGTAACGACCACAGAACCCCCCCCCCCCCCCTCTATTTACATGAAATGGTTTGGTCCATTCGCAAAGCCAAAGCGAACGGCTTGCGAGTACGGTAGAACCCCCCCCCTCTATTTACATGAAATGGTTTGGTCCATTCGCAAAGCCAAAGCGAACGGCTTGCGAGTACGGTGACCATAGCTCGGTAACTACTTCTCCGATTAATTTCAAACCTTGAAAAGGCACATCCTCGGGTCCCCAGCAATATACCTGGCAAGTTTCAAGTATATCGGACCCGTGGTTGTCGAGAAACAGCGGTCACAGACAAACACACACACATACAGAGATTACTGGAATTATAGATAGATATGAGCCATGTCTCAATTTTTTCTATTCAGCACTTTCGGAGATATGGAGGTGCAAAGTTTTTCGCTTTTTCCAAGATGACGGCCAGACCATGTGACCGATGACGTCATCGTTTGGTTTTTTTCTCCACCAGTTTATGCCGACATGGCGCTCAAGAAATTGCATCTTGATTGGATGAAATTTTGTACTTGTAGAATCATCGAATTATGACGTCATAATGGAGGCCTTGGGCAGAGAGAGTTAAAAATTTGGCACAGTCTATTCCAGGTCAAGACAAATATGTGTGTAAAGTTTGGCGATTCTATGTGCAGCGGTGTAGACGTAGTACTGTGTACAAACAGACAGACAAACACAGACAAACAGGCAGACAGACAGACAGACAGACAAACCAACCAACCAACATACTTGCCGGAATCTTTTCCGGCAAGTAACAAACAAACGGCCCGAAATGCAATACCCTCTCCTCAGGCGAAGGTAATAATCAGCAATAAATACTTTATATGCAAATAAATATACTGTACCTGCACAAAAATATGCAAGTGTACATTGTTCGTCATGGAGGAGTGTTTCAAGAGTGATACATGATTGAAAGATTCCGATTAGAGTGAGGGAGAAGATTTACAAAATGGTAATAACACCAATTATCCTTGTATGGAGTGGAGGCTTGGTATGGTGCCTTGAGGAGATGCGGAGGATGAAAGCACTGATGGGATCTCTCAGAGGAAAAGGAAGAAGAATGAGGACATCAGGACATGAGGTGTAAGGACCGTGAGCAAAAAAAAAGCACAGGAGGCAGATCTACACTGGATGGGGCTTGTGCTTCGGAGGGAGGAAGGCCTTTGATATGGAGGGTGAGGCAGGTTTGTGATATGGATACAGTTGGCAGGAGATTGGCAGATCAAAATTGAGAGAGACATGAGTGAAGTGGGGCTGTGCAGTGAGAAGATGCACAGGATGGACCTGGAGTGGCCTTGTGGGCTTTGTATTCTTGCAGGATTTTAGCCCCCAACTCGAGTGGCCTTATAGGATTTTAGCCCCACCTCGAGTGGCCTTGTAGGCTTTGTTTTCTTGTAGGATTTTAGCCCCCACCTCGAGTGGCCTTGTAGGATTTTAGCCCCCACCTCGAGTGGCCTTGTAGGATTTTAGCCCCCACCTTGAGTGGCCTTGTAGGATTTTAGCCCCCACCTCGAGTGGCCTTGTAGGATTTTAGCCCCCACCTCGAGTGGCCTTGTAGGATTTTAGCCCCCACCTCGAGTGGCCTTGTCGGATTTTAGCCCCCACCTCGAGTGGCCTTGTAGGATTTTAGCCCCCACCTGGCGTGGCCTTGTAGGATTTTAGCCCCCACCTCGAGTGGCCTTGTAGGATTTTAGCCCCCACCTCGAGTGGCCTTGTAGGCTTTGTTTTCTTGTGGGATTTTAGCCCCCACCTCAAGTGGGCTTGTAGGCATTGTTTTCATGTAGGATTTTAGCCCCCACCTCGAGTGGCCTTGTAGGCTTTGTTTTCATGTCGGATTTTAGCCCCCACCTCGAGTAGCCTTGTAGGATTTTAGCCCCCACCTGGAGTGGCCTTGTCGTATTTTAGCCCCCACCTCGAGTGGCCTTGTAGGATTTTAGCCCCCACCTGGCGTGGCCTTGTAGGATTTTAGCCCCCACCTCGAGTGGCCTTGTAAGATTTTAGCCCCCACCTCGAGTGGCCTTGTTTTCTTGTAGGATTTTAGCCCCCACTTCGAATGGCCTTGTAGGCTTTGTTTTCTTGTAGGACCTTAGCCCCCACCTCGAGTGGGCTTGTAGGGTTTGTTTTCATGTCGGATTTTAGCCCCCACCTCGAGTGGCCTTGTAAGATTTTAACCCCCACCTCGAGTGGCCTTGTTTTCTTGTAGGATTTTAGCCCCCACCTCGAGTGGCCTTGTTTTCTTGTAGGATTTTAGCCCCCACCTCGAGTGGCCTTGTAGGCTTTATTTTCTTGTCGGATTTTAGCCCCCACCTCGAGTGGCCTTGTAGGCTTTGTTTTCTTGTAGGATTTTAGCCCCCACCTCGAGTGGCCTTGTAGGCTTTGTTTTCTTGTAGGATTTTAGCCCCCACCTCGAGTGGCCTTGTAGGCTTTGTTGTCTTGTCGGATTTTAGCCCCCACCTCGAGTGGCCTTGTAGGCTTTGTTTTCTTGTAGGATTTTAGCCCCCACCTCGAGTGGCCTTGTAGGCTTTGTTTTCTTGTAGGATTTTAGCCCCCACCTCGAGTGGCCTTGTAGGATTTTAGCCCCCACCTTGAGTGGCCTTGTAAGATTTTAGCCCCCACCTCGAGTGGCCTTGTAGGCTTTGTTTTCTTGTAGGATTTTAGCCCCCACCCCGAGTGGCCTTGGAAGATTTTAGCCCCCACCTCGAGTGGCCGAGCTTGTAGGCTTTGTTTTCATGGAGGATTTTAACCCCCACCTCGAGTGGCCTTGTAAGATTTTTGCCCCCACCTCGAGTGGCCTTGCAGGCTTTGTTTTCATGTAGGATTTTAGCCCCCACCTCAAGTGGCCTTGTAAGACTTTTGCCCCCACCTCGAGTGGCCTTGCAGGCTTTGTTTTCTTGTAGGATTTTAGCCCCCACTTCGAGTGGCCTTGTAAGATTTTTGCCCCCACCTCGAGTGGCCTTGTAGGCTTTGTTTTCTTGTAGGATTTTAGCCCCCACCTCGAGTGGCCTTGTAGGATTTTAGCCCTCACCTCGAGTGGCCTTGTAGGCTTTGTTTTCTTGTAGGATTTTAGCCCCCACCTCGTGTGGCCTTGTAGGATTTTAGCCCTCACCTCGAGTGGCCTTGTAGGCTTTGTTTTCTTGAAGGATTTTTGCCCCCACCTCGAGTGGCCTTGCAGGCTTTGTTTTCTTGTAGGATTTTAGCCCCCACCTCGAGTGGCCTTGTAAGATTTTTGCCCCCACCTCGAGTGGCCTTGCAGGCTTTTTCTTCTTGTAGGATTTTAGCCCCCACCTCGAGTGGCCTTGTAAGATTTTTGCCCCCACCTCGAGTGGCCTTGCAGGCTTTGTTTTCTTGTAGGATTTTAGCCCCCACCTCGAGTGGCCTTGCAGGCTTTGTTTTCTTGTAGGATTTTAGCCCCCACCTCGAGTGGCCTTGTAAGATTTTTGCCCCCACCTCGAGTGGGCTTGTAGGCTTTGTTTTCTTGTAGGATTTTAGCCCCCACCTCGAGTGGCCTTGTAAGATTTTTGCCCCCACCTCGAGTGGCCTTGCAGGCTTTTTCTTCTTGTAGGATTTTAGCCCCCACCTCGAGTGGCCTTGTAAGATTTTTGCCCCCACCTCGAGTGGTCTTGTAAGATTTTTGCCCCCACCTCGAGTGGCCTTGCAGGCTTTGTTTTCTTGTAGGATTTTAGCCCCCACCTCGAGTGGCCTTGCAGGCTTTGTTTTCTTGTAGGATTTTAGCCCCCACCTCGAGTGGCCTTGTAAGATTTTTGCCCCCACCTCGAGTGGGCTTGTAGGCTTTGTTTTCTTGTAGGATTTTAGCCCCCACCTCGAGTGGCCTTGTAAGATTTTTGCCCTCACCTCGAGTGGCCTTGCAGGCTTTGTTTTCTTGTAGGATTTTAGCCCCCACCTCGAGTGGCCTTGTAAGATTTTTGCCCCCACCTCGAGTGGCCTTGTAGGCTTTGTTTTCTTGTAGGATTTTAGCCCCCACCTCGAGTGGCCTTGTAGGATTTTAGCCCTCACCTCGAGTGGCCTTGTAAGATTTTTGCCCCCACCTCGAGTGGCCTTGCAGGCTTTGTTTTCTTGTAGGATTTTAGCCCCCACCTCGAGTGGCCTTGTAGGATTTTAGCCCCCACCTCGAGTGGCCTTGTAAGATTTTTGCCCCCACCTCGAGTGGCCTTGCAGGCTTTGTTTTCTTGTAGGATTTTTGCCCCCACCTCGAGTGGCTTTGTGGTGGGCAAAATCCCACAAAAAAATTCGAGGGTTTGTAGAGGAAAACCTTATATGGCCGAGTTGTTCGGGTTTGAGGAAGTTAATTGGGTCTATGGAAGTAGTGGTGCTAGTTGTGATAAAATTAGGAATGAGAAAAGTAAGAATAATGCATGAAAATGCTTTTCGTTTAACGCTGCCCGTGTGTGTGAAGCTTTCTGGATTCCCCCCTCCCTCCCCTTAACTTGGTTTTTACCATTCTCGGTCACTCTCCAATAAAGCATCTGTCTCACAACACGTCTGGCCTCTAATTCCGGGGTGAAAGGGTTAATTGCACAGTAAGCGCGGAAGGAACGAGATAATGTGTTCTAATTGCTGTCAACAAAGAACACATTGTCTCAAAAGCTAATCGGGCAGGAGCTTGATTATGTGGCGACCTGCCTTATTCGTCCATCTGAAAAGTGGCAAATAATCAAGGAGTTGTGAGTTTTATAATTACACTAGATGAAGTACCCAGAATTGGGCGGGGGACTGCGGGGGTGGGGGATAGGTAAAGAGGGAGCGAGAAGAGAGAGGGGAGTGAGGGACAGAAGGGGAGGAGATGAGGGGGGAAAGGGAGAGAAGAGGAGAGGGAGGAGAGGGAAGGGAAGGGAGAGGAAGGGGAGGGGAGGAGAGGGAAGGGAAGGGAGAGGGAAGGGAAGGGAAGGGAGAGGGAAGGGAAGGGAAGGGAAGGGGAAGGGAGAGGGAGGGGAAGGGAGAGGGAGGGGAAGGGAGAGGGAGGGGAAGGGAGAGGGAGGGGAGGAGAGGGAAGGGAAGGGAGAGGGAAGGGAAGGGAGAGGGAAGGGAAGGGAGAGGGAAGGGAAGGGAGAGGGAAGGGAAGGGAGAGGGAAGGGAAGGGAGAGGGAAGGGAAGGGAGAGGGAAGGGAAGGGAGAGGGAAGGAAAGGTAGGGGTAGGGGCAGAGGGGGGGGGGGGAGAGGGAGTGGAGGGGGAAGGGGAGGACAAATTTACCTGTGCGAAGAGTGCTTTAACCTCAGTGTTCACCAGATAAAAAAACGGAAATTGGAATACATTCAACCATGTCACCAGGAGCGCTACACGATACACATTTACATATAATATTTATGCCCCCCCCCCCCCCGCCCACACTCCCTCCCTCCCAGCCCCTCCACACCCCCGTGTGAGGCTACGACCACGTAGCCCGTTACCTCCCCCTCACCTCCTCCCATGTAGCCCATTACCTCCCCCTCACCTCCTCTCCTCACACACACAATTAAAGACACACACACACACACACACACACACACACACACACACACACACACACACACATAAACACACACACACATACACACACATATATATATAAACACACACACACACACACACATATAAACACACACAAACACACATATAAACACACACACACACACACACACACACACACACACATATATAAACACACACACACATATAAACACACACACACATATAAACACACACACACACATATAAACACACACACACACACAGACACATATAAACACACACACACACACACACACACACATACATACATACGCCAAAGTTGTATTTGTACTCCGGGTTTGGAGTTTGTAACTTAAAAGATGTGGCCTTCATAGAACGATTTTGAATTGAATAGTAAACAATAGTAAACTCGGAGTACAAACATAGTAAAACAATTGAATAGTAAACAATAGTAAACTCGGAATACAAACATAGTAAAACAATTGAATAGTAACTAGAGCGAGACAGATTTTTTTGCCTTTCACAGGTATAGATTTAACAAAAAAGTAAATGTTACCACTGATAACACCTTGGACATCCTACAATACATTATTTTAACTACAAGGCCTTCTGACCTCACTCTATAATGGTTTAGGGATACTTGACATTTATGCATCCTTCAATATGTATCACACACAGAGAAGAAAGATTTAGAGCCACTGCTTGAATATGGTCATAATGTATTCCGGTAAAAGTTTACAAAATCCCCAGATAGAGCACCTCACCTCCAAGCCGTACAGTCCGGGTTGGATTCCCGACACGACTACAAACCGTAATTCTGATGCTTCACAAGCAGAACGTCAAATCATTGAGTGTGTCTTGCTTCAGAAGGACATTGACCTGGGTATCTCCTCCGCTAGCATTCGCCGATTGAACTTAAAATGCCAGGTGCCTTTCAAAGAGACGAGGCAATTGTGTGAAGATGTTGTGGGTAGATTCCCAATTCCTGTCCTCACCGACTGCACCTGTCTCAGATTGGTGCTCAGCGATCTCCAGAGTCCTCCAGAGTATGGGACGAGTCCAGAGAAACACCTCCAGAGTATGGGACGAGTCCAGAGAAACACCTCCAGAGTATGGGACGAGTCCAGAGAAACACCTCCAGAGTATGGGACGAGTCCACAGAAACAACTCCAGAGTATGGGACGAGTCCAGAGAAACACCTCCAGAGTATGGGACAAGTCCAGAGAAACACCTCCAGAGTATGGGACGAGTCTGAGACATAGTATGGGACGAGTCCAGAGAAACACCTCCAGAGTATGGGACGAGTCCAGAGAAACACCTCCAGAGTATGGGACGAGTCAGACATAGTATGGGACGAGTCCAGAGAAACACCTCCAGAGTATGGGACGAGTCTGAGACATAGTATGGGACGAGTCCAGAGAAACACCTCCAAAGTATGGGACGAGTCTGAGACATAGTATGGGATGAGTCCAGAGAAACACCTCCAGAGTATGGGACGAGTCTGAGACATAGTATGGGACGAGTCCAGAGAAACACCTCCAGAGTATGGGACGAGTCTGAGACATAGTATGGCACGAGTCCAGGGAAACACCTCCAGAGTATGGGACGAGTCCAGAGAAACACCTCCAGAGTATGGGACGAGTCCAGAGAAACACCTCCAGAGTATGGGACGAGTCCAGAGAAACAACTCCAGAGTATGGGACGAGTCCAGAGAAACAACTCCAGAGTATGGGACAAGTCCAGAGAATCACCTCCAGAGTATGGGACGAGTCCAGAGAAACACCTCCAGAGTATGGGACGAGTCCAGAGAAACACCTCCAGAGTATGGGACGAGTCTGAGACATAGTATGGGACGAGTCCAGAGAAACACCTCCAGAGTACGGGACGAGTCCAGAGAAACACCTCCAGAGTATGGGACGAGTCTGAGACATAGTATGGGACGAGTCCAGAGAAACACCTCCAGAGTATGGGACGAGTCCAGAGAAACACCTCCAGAGTATGGGACGAGTCCAGAGAAACACCTCCAGAGTATGGAACGAGTCCAGAGAAACACCTCCAGAGTATGGGACGAGTCCAGAGAAACACCTCCAGAGTATGGGACGAGTCCAGAGAAACACCTCCAGAGTATGGGACGAGTCTGAGACATAGTGTGGGATGAGTCCAGAGAAACACCTCCAGAGTATGGGACAAGTCCAGAGAAACACCTCCAGAGTATGGGATGAGTCCAGAGAAACACCTCCAGAGTATGGGACGAGTCTGAGACATACAGGATCTTGGACATACCTACCGACTCGTCTCTAATGGTTATGGTGAGTATATTAAATATTCAAAAGAAGAACCACCTTTGGAGGCCATTTTTATCTGCAGAGCGGGGGTTGGCCTTTTTTGGACATCTTGGTCTCCTTTTTGAAGCAATGTTTTACAGCCAGATGCCCTTCCTGCCGCCAACCCTGTCTTGCGACAAACAGGGAATTACCAGTGAACTGGTACTCAATTTTCCGACCTCGGAAGGATGGCAGGCTGAGTCAACCCCCATGGCGTTAATTCAGCGATCTACCGGGATTCAAACACCAGGATCCTAGGATCCCAAGCCAGTACCCTAACCGCTAAGCCAACACCAGGTAGTCATGTTGAATATTTAAATAATAGGTAATAATGAAATATCCAGGCACCCACTGTTTACTTAGGATGTAGCAGTGACACATGGCATTGCCAACATGAAATACCCTTGAGATTTGATGATTGTAAAACTACTCCCAATACTTTGATTATATTGTTGCGGTTTTGAGAACCCTTCACTAGTAAATACTTGTAAATAACAACCTGTAAATATTACCTTTGTAACGTTAAAAGATCGCATCCTAGTTAGGCCACGAGCAACACGTAGCAAACCATGGGCTTCTCCTTTCGTCATTTCATTAGTATGTGTTTCAGGTAAGGATCTGTTTCCAATAGTTGAATCTGCGTTGTATTAATCAAATAACCTAGGCCCCTTCTCAAATTCCCATTCCATTCATATTGCGGCGTAATCTGCCCTCCAAATCATATTGCGCTACTCTACCAGCCGCAGCCGCCTCAGCGTTCGCTGCCTTTGAGCTGAAGCTTGCCCCAAGCCGCCATAAGCCACGTGGCAGAGTGGGAGAAGAAGGGAGGAGCGGCCAGGAACGTAGGCGTGGCCCCATCAACGCGTCACGAGGGGAGGTACCAAGGAACCCTCGCAGCCAATCCGGGCCGAGGCGTATTCACGGGTAGGCAGAGCAAAGCGGACGCGGCTTGATATGCGAGGCAGGTAATAAAAGCGCGAGCGCGAAGCCCTTTTACGCAGATGCGGGGGAGATGATCAGAAGAGAGGAGAGAAGATCGGCAAATTATCGGAAAACTTCAGAGAACAGCGCAGAGGCGGCGAATGATAAGAACATTGCGCGGATGATCGCTTGGGACGTTCGTGTGATACGAACTGCCGTGTGGTTTTGAGAGCGTTCGGCACACTAGACATAAGCAGCATTCCAGCCCCTCGCATATGTAAGGTCCGGTCGCACGCCAACGAGACGCGAAGCTGCCTGCCGTTCTTTACCCGCGGACCCGGAGCCTGGACGGACCCCATCGCCTGGAACCATCTGCCTGGACCTTCCTCCCCTACCAGCTACCATTCCGTGTGAGTCTGTCTGTTTGTCCTGGGGTCGTGATAAGTTAAGACCGTTTAGATAAGCTTGCCCTATGTCCTTTTATTTCCTTCTTCTTGTATATTCCCTTCTTTCGTTTCCTCTTTTAGTGTAGTAAATAAACCATATTTGTTCTTCCTTCACCCTTCTTATTCTTTGGTTCCTCTCATCCGATCGCTTGCGTCCTGTCCCCAATTGAGTACCTGTGGCACGATTTGGCCAACCGCTTTAAATTGGGTTTAGTCCTTTTGTTAACGGCTCGGATCGTGGATTGCTAAACTGCTCGGCAATTACCATCACATCCGCGGTTCGAGCAGGGACTCAACTCCCTGCTTTGCGGAGAGATTGGTGAAGGTATTTGGGAAACCTTTGACCAATCACCCTGGCCAATCTCACCCCGCAAAGGAGCGGGATAGTTCCAGGACCGGAGACGGCCAGCTTAACAAGACAAGGGGATTAACCCCCCCTTGCTAATGGGAGTGCCATACTCCGAGATCCGTAACAATTGGTAGTCAGGAGTTGGGATTTAGAACCTGGGACTAAATTTATTTAGACCAAATTTTGGACACCAATTGTGCTATTGGCCGTAACAATTGGTGTCGGGGAGTGGGATTTGAAGCCCGAACCAAATTTTTAACATCTGAAAAAAAATTTGGTCAAAATTACGAGCGGCCGAAATTTTATTATAATATCCAAATTATAGTCGTGCCATGGATAGTCAAGGCGGTCGGATGCCGGTGGGGGAGAATGAGGAGGTAGAATCGACCCAGGACCCCAGGGAAGAGGTGGGAGTAATGCAGGAGGAAAGCAAAGAAGGTGCGGTAGCGGGGGTTGCAGGTGCACAAGATGGCGGCGCCTCACACATGGCAGCGAGGGCCGCGCCCGCTGCGCAAATGGTTGTGATAGATGTGGAGGCCTTCATGACACAATTCTTAGCGATGGTGGGAGTGTCAAGACAGGAACTGAACAAAGAGATGGATCGAAGGGCCAGATTGAAAAAGGCGGGGGAGAACATTGACCGCGAGTTGGGCGAGAAGGTCCCAAGGGTACCCGACGACGTAACGCGACTTGAGTAGTACGGGTCACAGTCCCCACTACAGGATATTATATGGAGGCAGAGCAGAGCGCGGTTAAAATGACCGGGATAGAAATCGCGACCCGGGGTATGGGGAAGCCGGCGACCGCCGAGGTAGAAAAGGAAATTTTATTCGAACCAGCGGTCGTTGAGGGAAAGGAAAAGGAAATTAAGATCGAAGTAACCGAACAAATAGTAGTGGAAATTGTAATTGAAGAGATGCCGGACTTAGAAGCGCAACAGCGGAAGGCAGAAATGGAATATGCTCAAAGTCTGTATTCACATCATGATGTCGTGCTGCATAACCCGAATAAAGATTTGCAGGTGTCGGAGAAGGGAGGAAGAAGAAGCGCCACGGTGAGTAGGTTGGTATATGGGGCGAAGAGATTTTTCGGGAGCGTGTTTGTCGCGAAAGGAATGTTCGCGAGCTTGGGATTCCAGCTTAACCCGGGCGTTTGTGGGAGGTCCGTGGTGCGCTGTGTGAATGGCAATGGCGCGCGTGTACGAATGGCGTCGGAGCGTGAGTGTGATACCGAGTGCGAGAGTGAATGCACATCAGAGTGTGGAAGTGGAACGACGAGTGATACGGAGAGTGAGATGGATGAGGAACGGGTGCGAGGATGCACACTTGGAATGGTTGAGCATGTGCGAGGAGGCACACCTGAGTTGGTGGTGGAGCGCGTGATGGGGAGTGTTACGGGGGATGTAACGGAGGAGTGCACGCCCGTGGTGGTTACGGAGTACGTAACGGGGGAGAGTGCATGCGAGAAGTGTGCGAACGATGAGTGTGCGCCGAGGTGTGTTATGGAGTGTGCGAACAGCGAGTGGTGTGTAACAGAGAGTGCGGTGGTGAAATTGTTGGAGTGTATGGGATGTATGAGCATGTATGGGGAGCATCGACGTTAACCGGGACAGCGTTCAGACCGACGTTTATCTGATGCGAGCTACCGGTCCGAGGTGGGCGGTGTGTGTTGCGGGAGCCGGCGGGGATCGGTGTCGCGTCGCTCCTGTTCGGAGTGTCGTGCACGATTCAGGCCGGGCCCCGCCCTGCACGGTCGAGTCCGCGCTTTGCCCGGCAAAGCGGGTGGCCCGGTTCGAGAGGAAGGAGGAGTCGGAACGGCACCCCCTTGTGGTGGCGGCGCTCCACCCGGGCAAGGCTGGGCCATCGCACTTGGGAGCTCAAGGCCTTGCATAGGGATGGTGCCCTAAGCCTTGGCCCGACGAAACCTCCTCCCCTGAATCGAATGCCGGACGGATTCAACCTGCAGGAGACCAAACCACCCGTATTCATTGCTCGGCTTTGCGAAGCCGAGCTTTGATGATGTAATGACGCACCGAGGCTCAAGATAGTGGCCTGGATAGCGATAGTAATGGCGATAGTGATGGCGAATGGTAGCTTTACCATTCACCTCACATCATCGCGGGCAAAGGAGCTATAGTTTTATGGGGTATGGCGGTGAAAACCAAGCCAGGGAGGGTTTGGATAATGTATAGGGATTTAGCAAGATGACCATAGGTAACTGTAGATTTAAGTAGCGACATGATACCTGTAGAGGGGATGTAGCAGATTAGTGGATTATAATGACGAGGGAGTGCAATAGTATAAGGGGCGACTGGGAAGCACGAATCTTAGAAGGGAGTAGGTAGATCAGATGATGCAGTGTGTGTGTAGGAAGTGATTGAGCAGAGTATTGTGAAAGGTGTGATTGTGCGTTGTATTGAATGAATGCGCCTGGAGGGAAGGAGGGTGCAAGTGCCACCAGGTGTGCAGGTGCCACCAGGTGTGCAGGTGCCACCAGGTGTGTGGGCACAAGGTGTGCAAGTACAGGTGTATGGAGAATGGTTGTGTGGAATAGCTGGTATGGAATACATGGAGTATGGAATAGATGGAGTATGGAATGGATGGTGTGGAGTGAGTAGTGTGGAATATGTGGAGTGGAGTGGTTGGTGCGAAAGGGGTGGATGGGGAAGATGGACCCCTTCACGAATATCCGGGCAGGGTAGTTTAAAAGTAGGTAGAGGGAGTAGGTAAATTGTGGTTGGATATTGGCATCTGTGGTGCAAGAGTCGCAGAGTAATGCTTGGATGGGTGCATAAGTGGAACGAGATTGGCTGGGCGTGTGGCCTGTTAGTGAGTGTGATTGAATGGGCACTCCGCCACTGTTAGTATGTCCGCCAGGTGAGGCCGTAGCTAGGCTCTGGGAGCCAGTAGTTGTTCAATGGGGCCCGAGGATCCGGAGGACAGACCCGGGTAGCCAGACGCCAGAGAGGGCGGTAGGGGGTGAGAGCACCAGAGGGCCTTCCCCAGGTAGGTTAGGGTAAGGAGCAGGTAGGCTCGGGAGACAACTGCAGTGGCGGAGGTGTGCAGGTGAGCGGACCTGCTGGGAGCGCCACACGACCCAGCCCGGAAATTGTGCGAGGGCACAGGGAGTAGAATCGGGGGAGTGAGACCCCAAATTGGTGAGCACCACAGTTTGGTCAATGGGAGTTCGGTTCTTAGAACCACATAGTGTAAGATGGCCAATGGTTTGGCAGGGAAAGACCCCGGGTAGTGTAAAGTGTGTTAAAGTCATTTAGAGTATAGTTAGGATTGGAGTCTCTTCGCACCATCTGCATCCACTCACTAAGGTGACAGGACTCCACACCACCGTTTTTTGCAAATGTCTGGTATGTAAGATGCATCATGACGTGGGGGTGACATTGTGCTTGTTATGTTCCATCTCTTCCTCCTTAGGAGGGATTGATGAGAAATTGGGCTTTATGGCAAATTTGGTTAGAGGGATTGTTGACGAATTTGGTTTAGGGGAGATATGGGGAAGACAGGACGTAGAGACGAATTGTAAATTGTGTAAATACGGGGTAAGGGCAAGGGTAGATTAGGTGACGGGGGATGGGGGGGGGACGGGGACGTACGGTAGGGACGAGCTTTCTCCGCTCGCTCTCCTGCGCACCTCACCTCTGCATTACCTTGTGTTGATGTGTACCCTTGCGCCCTTGCACCCCACTAACCCTGCTTTGTCTTCCTTCCCCACTCATGGACCGTGGTCTTTGTGTGCTGAGGGGAAAGTGTGCAGGTGCCCGCACCCTCGCTGCTGCCTGCCTGGACTGGTACCACACTTGTGGACCGCACGTTGTTGTGGCCGAGCACCACCATATGGACCACAGGTCTGTGGCCAAGCACCACATTCATGGACCCCACGTTTTGGGGCCTGGCACCTCTGCTGGGGACCAGCCATTGTGGCCAGGAGATCTTGCTTGCGGACCACAGTAAAGGTGGCACCTAAGCCATGCAGGTGGACCACCTTAGTTGGCCCCTGCTGGCCATAATTAAAGAAATGGACACGTTTTGTGCCTTCTTTTTAGTACCAACTAGGCAGCAAGCAAGAAGTCGTCCAGAAACATCGGCAGAGAAGAAGACGACGACGTCATCCTTTAATAATAATTGAAATGTGATGACTGGATGGTGCTGGATGGTGCTGACTGTGCATTTTGGTGCTTTGGTGCTTATTGGTGCTGGTGGTATTGGTGCAGTGCAGTGTATGCCTTTCCTCTTTTCAAACCATCTTCTTTTGTTTTCCAAAAGACAGGTCCTGGGTTCGCGTTTGTAAATACCAACTAGTATCTTTGTAAATAATGCTCCCCACCGTCAATGTGTAGTTTTGAAGACAATTCCGTGATTCGGTTATCCTGTGGGTGTGATTCAGTTCGATAGAATGCAACGCAGCATGCGGGGCATACCTCGTTGTTTTAAAAATGTCGCACTCAGGGTGAAGTTAATAGTAGAGGGTTACCACACCTGAGTGTCACACTAAGTTAAAGTTCTTTCGGGCCGGGGCGGCCCTGGAGGTAATGAGGGTGCCGTGTTGCGGTTTTGAGAACCCTTCACTAGTAAATACTTGTAAATAACAACTTGTAAATATTACCTTTGTAACGTTAAAAGATCGCACCCTAGTTAGGCCACGAGCAACACTTAGCAAACCATAGGCTTCTTCTTTAGTTATTTCATTAGTATGTGTTTCAGGTAAGGATCTGTTTTCAATAGTTGAATCTGCGTTGTATTAATCAAATAACCTAGGCCCCTTCTCAAATTCCCATTCCATTCATATTGCGGCGTAATCTGCCCTCCAAATCATATTGCGCTACTCTACCAGCCGCAGCCGCCTCAGCGTTCGCTGCCTTTGAGCTGAAGCTCACCCCAAGCCACCATAAGCCACGTGGCAGTGTGGGAGAAAAAGGGAGGAGCGGCCAGGAGCATAGGCGTGGCCCCATCAACGCGTCACGAGGGGAGGTACCAATGAACCCTCGCGGCCAATTCGGGCCGAGTCGTGTTCACGGGTAGGCGGAGCAAAGCGGACGCGGCTTGATATGCGAGGCAGGTAATAAAAGCGCGAGCGCGAAGCCCTTTTACGCAGATGCGGGGGAGATGATCAGAAGAGAGGAGAGAAGATCGGCAAACTTGAGAGAACAGCACAGAGGCGGCGAATGATAACATTGCGCGGAGGATCGCTTGGGACGATCGTGTGATACGAACTGCCATGTGGTTTTGAGAGCGTTCGGCATGCTAGACGTAAGCAGCATTCCAGCCCCTCGCATATGTAAGGTCCGGTCGAGCGCCAACGAGACGCGAAGCTGCCTGCCGTTCTTCGCCCGCGGACCCGGAGCCTGGATGGGCCCCATCGCCTGGAACCATCTGCCTGGACCTTCCTCCCCTACCAGCTACCATTCCGTGTGAGTCTGTCTGTTTGTCCTGGGGTCGTGATAAGTTAAGACTGTTTAGATAAGCTTGCCCTGTGTCCTTTTATTTCCCTCTTTTGTATATTCTTCTTGCCTTTCGTTTCCTCTTTTAGTGTAGTTAATAAACCATATTTGTTCTTCCTTCACCCTTCTTACTCTTTGGTCCCTCTCATCCGATCGCTTGCGTCCTGTCCCCAATTGAGTACCTGTGGCACGATTTGGCCAACCGCTTTAAATCGGGTTTAGTCCTTTTGTTAACGGCTCGGATTGTGGATTGCTGAAACCGCTCGGCAATTACCATCACATCCGCGGTTCGAGCAGGGACTCATCTCCCTGCTTTGTGGAGAGATTGGTGGAGGTATTTGCGAAACCTTTGACCAATCACCCTGGCCAATCTCACCCCGCAAAGGAGCGGGATAGTTCCAGGACCGGAGACGGCCAGCTTAACAAGACAAAGGGATTAACCCCCCCCCCCCCCGCCGCCCCCTTGCTAACGGGAGTGCCGTACTCTGAGATCCGTAACAATATTTATATCAGGAACATTCCGATATACGGTCCATCAAGACCAGACAATTTGCTTTCAGCTTCACTGCGATGGCAGAGTAATGTCCTGCTTTAACTTCTCCAACAGATCAAAACTAGATCCTGTACAAGAGATTGGATGCTCACCTGGCCAGATCCATCAAGTCTTTGTGCTCTAAGATGTAATACCCTGTACACCTGAATAGCCATTTAAGTTGCATCAGACTCCACAGGGGATCGCTGGCAGAACCAGATATCAGATATCCAAGACCCACCTGTGTGAAGACCTCATCTTCCCATCTTCCCACCGACGTTTTAAAAGATCCCTCCCTCCTCGCCCCCCATGTTTATCCCTGCAGGACCCAGACACCTCTTTCCAGCCAAACCTGCCAGCTGTCGGGGCAGGCTGCTACGCACACGACACCGTAGGTGGCGAAAGCTCCTGGCCGAGGGTTGAACGGCTAAGTTCTTGGCAGGGACCAGGGTTAGACTCAAGGGCACCATCTGATGGCTTTTTCCACTGGGATGGTCAAACAACCATTATACGGTGGCCTGCAAAAGTATTCACTCCCCTCCAAAGTTTTCACATTTTGATGCCACTTGAGGTTACACTTCATGATGCTTTCAAATCAAATTTAATATCTAGAGTCTTCACAAATTACTCTGAAGTGTTAAAGCTAAAAAATGCAAATAAATGTGAATAGGTTTGATTAACAGAGAAAATCACATGATTCTCTGTTACGTAAGCATTCAATCCCTTTGCCTAATTAACCCGAATAAGTGTAATAGGTTTCACCTGTTAGGAATCTGTAATTAAACTTGAAAATTAAGCTCCCCCACTTATCTAAAGAGTTATAAGGTGCAACTCACTTGGTCAACCAACAAGGCAAACCTGAAGACCAAGGACTTTTCCAAACAAGTCAGACATAGTGGTGGAGAAGCACTGTTCAGGAGAGGATTATAATAATATTTCAGTCACACATTATCTCTTTGAGTACGGTGAAATCCATCATGAGTTGAAGTGAAAGACGTATCATCCCACCCAGACTCTAACCAGATCAGGTCACCCATCCAAACCCAGCAGCCGGGCAAGCAGGAAACTGGTATAAATCCACCAATGGCATTTTTTTTTTTTTGTATACAAGATCGAGGCTCGTGTAAGAGCTAACATTAATCACAAAAAGACAAACTGACACATAAAACACAAGATAAAGGGAGCGGGAGACAAGATGGGGAGAGAGGGGGAAGGACACAAACACAACATTTGAGAGCAGGGACATCGGGAGATCTGTGGGAGGGAGAGGGCTTGGGGGGAGGAGGCACGGGAAGGGGGGGGGGGAGGGGGTGGGAGAGGTATAAAAAACATGGACACTGCAAGGACTTCCAGGAAAGAAGTCGTAATTTCAAAAAAGTGGATCTGGGGTGAATAGAATAGATCAAGGTTTTGGATGGGGGAAGACAAGAGATGGTGGTGAACAGCTGTTTTAAAGACCTGGAGGGAGGAGTGCGATTGAATAGAGTGTGGGAGTTTGTTTGTTTGAGAAGAAAGAACTGCAAGGTTCTATGTCCGTGATGGGGCTCAATGTTCATCTCTATGGACAGGTGGCAAGAAAGCAGCCATTACTGAAAAAGACACATCTAAAAGCTCATGTGGAGTTTGTGAAAAAGCATCTTAATGATAATGTAGGCATGTGGAGAAACATTTTGTGGTCACATGAGACAAAAATTCAACTTTTTGGTATAAATTCAAAACGTTACGTCTGGCGCAATCCTGACACTGCACACCACCCAGTCAACACCATCCCTACTGTTAAGCATGGTGGTGTCAGCATCATGTTATGGGGCTGCTTTTCATCAGCAGGGACTGTCAAGTTCATCAGGGTGGAAGGGACAATGGATGGTGCAAAGTACAGGAGAATCTTTGATGAAAACCTGCTTGAGTCAGCCAAGTAGCTAAAGCTGGATAGGAGATTCACATTTCGGCATCTGAAGCACAAAGCTAAACTGGAGTGGCTGAATAAGAAGAAAAATGAAATGTTATTGAGTGGCCCAGTCAATTCCTGACTTGAACCCAATTGAGAATTTTTAGCGACACTTGAAGATTGCAGTCAATCGACGATCCCCATCAAACTTGGCAGAACTAGAGCAATTTTCATGTGAAGAATGGACAAATATTCCACCATCTCAGTGCAAAGCTGTTGAGACCTCAGACTCATTGCAGTCATTGCTACAAAAGGTTCTTCCACCATGTACTGACTGAAGGGATTGGATACGTTTGCAACCAGTGAATTTCAATATGTACATGTTTTTTGCAGGTATTCCTGACAGGTAACCTCCTTCAACTATAACAGTGTTCAGTTTGATCTCTACAGTTATGAATAAAATTTGGAAAATTACTTAAACATAATTCGTAATTCATCTAAATGTGGCCATTATTGGTAGGGGTGAATACCTTTGCAGGCCACTGCAGGTAGGTTGGTAGATAGGTATGTCTAAAATACGTATATCCCTCAGACTCATCTTAAACTCTTTATAGCCCATCAGGCAACCATGACTGGTTGGCGTTTTGGATTCGAGTAAAATTTTCTGCAGAATCAAGGTCATTGAATATTACAATATGCTTATTGACCCCTACAAGAGGATTTCCCCTTCCAATAATACAAGGATATGCACGGAACTTAGACAAAGGAGGAGGCCATTTACTCGTCAAGTCTGTGCTCTGTCTACACCACATTATCTTACTATAATTCACCAAATGTCTGTCTCTGTCTGTCTGTCCGTCCGTCCGTCCGTCTGTCCCCAGGTACCGCAAAAACGGCTGAACCGATCGCAACAAAATTTTGGGTGGGTAATCCTGGGACCCCCTGGAGTAAAATATGCGATATTGTTTTCCCAATTTTTCCAATTTTCCAGTTTTTCCAAACACGATGGAATAATATTTACCGATATGAACAGTGATGTGGCTTTTATTGAAATTCTACAAATACTGTTTAGATTTTGATGATTTGTGTGTGATATGATTTAACGGATGTTTATATAAATCGTTTAAAATAAAAAAGCCTTCAATTTCTGATATTTCGCCTTTTCATTTGGGCCTCCCAATTGAAGCCCCGCCCATAGGGCGGGTACCGTTGCTAGTTATATCAATCGATAAGATGTCTTTATCTTACAAACTACAAATTACAATATGCGTAGAATATATATCATGTGCTCAACTTACACACAACCCTCTAATACAACCTGAGTTACATGATCACCTGTTACCTAAAGCAAACATGGTTAACAGTCAGCGATGGTGCACAATGCAGGTGTATTCCATTTATCATATAAACTGTCGCCATGAAAGATTCATTTTCAAAAAATAACAAAGCACGACATTCTTACTGCCGAGTGGAAACCAGACAAACACCATAAATTTTAGCAAATTTTAGAATTCTGCCCATAATGGCACCGTGCGTGCTACGTCAGCCTGCAATATATGACGCATTATGCTGTCATTGTGCCGACATGACGTCATTATGCGTGCATCATCGCACATCATCGGATTCATTTAGCGGGGGCCTTCATTCCACGTTCGCAATCCTTCCAGCGCCTGAGAGCGACACCCCTTCAGACACGTGTAGGTCCATGTAGGTGTCTGTGCAACGTACGTTGCGAAGTTCGCTGTTTATTCAATGTGGCGATGAATGTGGGCTTCAATCGGGGAATTTAAACCTCGAGCCGAGAGCACTCGGTGACAGCAAAAGCCATTAGGGTGAACTCTGCGCCTGATGTGTCAGGAAGCGATTCAGACGGTAAATCTGGTGGCCCAGGGGCAAGACTTGCAAGGCGAGACCCATAATGGCTCGAAAAGGGAAAAGTTTTGGGGTGAAATACAGCCCGTGTTGCCTAAGGGTTCATTAGGCATGTGTCGCATGGAGCAGTGCCGCCAAATCCTGGAGCATTGATGTCTCGGCTTGCCAAGAGAAGCTTTCTAGTATGAAAAACTGCTAGCCTAGTGAGCACTAGCTTAGATAAATGTGACGCTGCCATAACCAAAATGGAGTTGCAACAGTGGAGGGGTTTAAGTGTTCCTCAAGCCAAAGCTCCATTGATGACTGTTGGGATGTCAATAGTGATGTACAAGCACCGACGCCATTGCCAAACTATTTCTTCACTACTCCTCCTCCTTGACAACAAGCCTCATGTCCATCTGAGTGACGACGTACTTTGTGATGCAACACCCAACATACGCCGCAACAACTTGACAGTTTGTAGTCGGGTCGGGTAATGGAACCCAGACTAAATAGCTCAACGGCAAGTGCTCCATCCTCTCTGACATACTCCAAAATGTTTTTCCTTTTCTTGAAACTAAATTATTGGTGGTGTATAGGCAGAGCCAGACTTGCTTCAATGGTCTTAGTGACATATAATGAGAAGAATGTACATATTTTAAAGATGGATGTTGTCTCAGTAATTGCATGAACTTGCAGTAAATAAAACATCCCGGCTGTGGCTAGATGGCTCTTCCCAATGTAAATTGCCTTCTCCGCTTGGTCTCCCAAAATACTAACAAAAGCTCACTCAGGCAAGTGGAGTGAGTTGTGCTGTAAAGGGAGGGAGCTGCAGCCAATTCCATGTCTGATTAAAGGACAAATTATATATACATGGATATATATATATATATAGTCTTCCGTTGAACTTGGGGCCGACTCAGAAGAAGACCTTTGTTGGTTGAAAGCTTGTCGACAATTAAAGATCGACATCCTGAAGCTACGTCCGCGTCTTATTTAATCTAACGATTATATATTCAATGCAAATGAGACGCCCTGCTCGTACTGTGGAGTTTCTACTATT
>NC_136262.1:36339583-36480375 GCF_964187855.1 Myxine glutinosa | reverse complement strand
GTGTTTAGAGGGGTGTGCGTATGGGGGGAGGGGTGTGGTGGGGGTAGGGGGGATGTGTGCGTGTGTTTGTGTGTGTTAGGAGTGGGGGGATTTGTGTGTGCGTGTGTGTGTGTGTTGGGGTGGGGGGGGATGTAGAGATGTGTGCGTGTGTTTGTGTGTGTGTGTGTGTGTGTGTGTGTATGTGGGGGAGGGGGGTGGGGTGGAAGGGGATGTGCGTTTGTGTGGATATGTGTGGGTGTGTGGAGGGAGGGGTGTGGGGGGTGTTTGTGTGTGGGTGTGTGTGTGGATATGTGTGTTTGTGTGTGTGTGTGGATATGTGTGTTGTGTGTGGGTGTGGATGTGTGTGTGTGTGTGTGTGTGTGTGTGTGTGTGTGTGTGTGTGTGTGTGTGTGTGTGTGTGTGTGTGTGTGTTGGGGGTGGGGTGTGTTTGTGTATGTGGAGGGGGGGGTTGGTGTGTGTGTTTGTGTGTGTGGAGGGGTGTGCGTGTGGGGGGAGGGGTGTGGGTGTGTGTGTGGGAGGGGGTAGGGGGGATGTGTGTGTGTGTGTGTGTGTGTGTGTGTGTGTGTGTGTCGGGGTTGTATCCAAGGGGGGTTGTGTCAAAGCATGTCCAATGAAAGTGGGGTTGTATCACAAGTGGGGTTGTATCAAAAGTGGGGTTGTATCAACAGTGGGGTTGTATCAACAGTGGGGTTGCATCAAAAGTGGGTGCGAGTAAACCGGTCATCACTGCCAGCAGTTTTAAAGTGGCAGTTCTAGTTATTATTATTATTATTATTATTATTATTATTATTATTATTATTATAATGTGTTTGCTTGCAATAATACAATAAATATAAATCAACCTGGGTTTTTAATTGTCGCAATCCCCTGTCCAAGGGATTGCAGTGCAAAAGGATCACCCCAAGGGGGAGGAGATCAAGACACCCCTTAGCTGGACATGTGGCTCAGTAGTCCAGTAGTCGTAGTTTTAATGGGAACATTTTGATATAGGCAGGCCTTTACATGAAGCTGAGGGCGGAAGTTGTGGTATTTGGCAGCTCAACTGATTTTGTTTGTATACTGAATCAACCCTGGTGTTGGGCTAGTGGCTAGGGTGCCGGCTTAGGATCCTAGGATCCTGGGTTCGAATCCCGGTCGATCGCTGAATTAACGCCAGGGGGGTTGACTCAGCCTGTCATCCTTCCGAGGTCGGCTAATTGAGGACCAGTTCACTGGTAATTCCCTGTTTGTCGTTAAAGGCGGCAAAAAGGGTTGGCGTCAGGAAGGGCATCCGGCCGTAAAACATTGCTTCAAAAAGGGGACCGAAAAACAACAACAACCACAGTTCCCGAAAAAGGCCAACCCCCGCTTTGCGGGGAAAAATGGCCTCTAAAGGTGGTTTTTTTTTTTTTTTTACTGAATCGAGGCTCGTGAAAGAGCTAACATTGATTTCACAAACAAATCAACCAGACAAACAAAATATATAAAAAGAGGGAGCGGAAGACAAGATGGGGAGAGAAGGGGAAGCACACAAACACAACATTTAAGAGCAGGGAGATGTGTGGGAGGGAGAGGGCTTGGGGAGAGGGGGCGTGGGAAGGGGGGGGCAAGGAATGGGGGGGGGGGGGGATGAGGACTTGTGTCAGAGTGGCAAGTAATGTAATCCATCCGTTCGTCTAAGCGTCGAGGTACAATGGCCACAATGAACAAGTTCAAAAAAAATAGATATAAAATCGCCAAAGATTATTGTCTGTAGTTGACAAAAGCACATCAGACCTTCTCAATTGCAATTGTAAATGCGTTAAATCACGTCGTGGGCCAGCAGGTAAAAGGCCACGGCCATTGACCTCATCGTTTATGGGCTAAATGAGGTTTCCAGGGACTGTAGAAAAATAAACCTAGCAATGGTGAAACAGGAAACGTGCAGCCATCACATCCATCTGGCACTCCAAATCACTGGGGAGGAATGTTGGGCCCCCACCAAATGTCGTGTTAACACCGCGAGGGCCCTGAATAACTGAACAAGGCTAAATATCTGCACATCGTCTATTCCCTAGAATGTTGTTCTCCATGAGTGAAGGTAGCAACGCCTGGTGGGGAAATGACCTCATGTCCGCCATTTAAAAAGAAGAAATAAACACCAATAAGTAATGTCAAAACCAGTATCAATTTACACCATTCTCGTGTCAACTTGAACTTCCATGGGATCCATTCTTATCGTGGGAATCAATCTACAATGTGTTTATACAGCAATAATTACCGTTCCCGAGACATTGTGGAAATGACAAAAAAATATTTACCACATTAAAAAAACCCCAACAAGGTAAAAACAGCCAAGCATAATCAGAATCACGTTGAACAAAACGAGCTTGTCGTAACAAAATGCCTCTTCATTGAAATTATTGAGCAGCTCACTTATTGGGTTGTCCTCAATAATTATCTTTGTCACAACACTGGAGGTGTTCGGGCAGGAACACTAAAGACGGTCATTATGCGTACCAGATCAAAAATGCTTCGAGGCTTTGCGTCAAGATATTTGGCCTTTGATGAACATCTCGGTAAACCCAGTGTCAGCAGATGCATCCTTGTGGAGAGGTGGTGCTTAGTAACAGAAGATCATCTGACAAGCAGCCCTGGTGAACCCCTGTCAATGAACTTGGCATTACCCCCTTCCTTTGATGTGATACGCCGTCAACTACACAAGCGCTCGTTTGGCAATCATCAAATGTGAATCCGATACTATTGGATGTCTGCACGAGTTTGTTTTGGAATATGATTTCTGATCGACACCTTTCATTACCGTTTTATAAACCAGCGTTTGAAATTCATGTTGTGCATCCAGTACAGACAGACCTTCAACCACAAATATTTGATGCATGTCACTCCAGCGTGCAACCTTGACTGAAACGTAAAAAGGTAACAAGGAATTTTGAAGATGTTTCGTGACGCAGTGGTTTTGGAGGAATTGTCTGAGCAGTCACCTGCATGCGATACACCGTAACGATGCAAGGAAGGGATTCCACTGTCGGGAACGAAAAATCCGGAAGGACTGAGGATGAGTGGAAAGTTTTCACCTAATACGACTGAGTATCAACAAGCAATGGGTTACTGGATGAAGAGGTACAACATCATGGAGATGGGAATGTGATGACGACTAACAGCAAGAGAGGGTGGGGGTGAAGGAGGTGGGTGAAAAGACCAAAGACGAAGTGGTGTTTTAACTGACCAACAATGAAATACTGTCGGCCTCAAAAACTCTTCATACCCACAAATTCAATTTAAAGTTCAAGTTCACATAAAGACCATTCCTATGGCAATGGACTCGATGGGGATGGAGATTGATGGACTCTATGAGGATGGAGATCGAGCTGTTACCGAGGATGGCAATGGATAGATGCCTGCAAGACCAAAGCCTAGCCATCATATCTACTTCCTGCCAATTGACCCAGAATTGCTTTGCTTTTTCAAGAGATCCCATTTATTTGAAGACCGTAGCCAAATGGAATCTGCTCAAAGAAATCAATGAATCTGGATCAATGGACAGAAGTCGGCATTATCACTGCAATCAAACAAATCCCTTTTCCTTTTTTTTTTACATTTAAACTTTGTGTTCAAAATAAAGTGGTCCTCGAGAGTAAGGGGAAGAAACTCTGAGTCAACCCGCCGATTTTATTGTGCATCAACGTTTTATAAGCAAATGGACAAGGATTATACATACATTCAGGTGAAAAAAGTAAGTACACCCCATGGCAAGTTTTGACTTTTTCAACATATTTCATCATACAGCTATTTGATCTTCATTTCAACAATATTGATAGATAAAGGTGATATAATATAACAAATATCATGAAACATTTATATTTTGTAGGCCATTGTATAATTTAAATAAACATAAATGCAAATTTCGCATGTGGAAAAAGTAAGTACACCCCTACATTTATCACCACTTCAAATACCTAAAATTAGAATCAGGTGCAAATGATTAGAACATCGTTAGAGAGGATCTTGGAGGAACCTGTCTTATTTAAACCTCAGACATTTAGTTTGTTTGCGCTTTGTTTTTGAAGTGTGCGGCGTCACCATGCCTATAGTCAGGTTCACTGTGTCAATAAATTATATTTCGTTCAAAATCATGGTAGATTAGCAAACCTATACATTTTTGGAAAAGTTATAGCATAAGGAAACTAAAAATCAATGTTTACATTTGGAGAGATACCTGTATGGCGGCCATTTTGGATTTTCAAAATGGCCACTGTAAAATACATATTTTGTTCTATTTCTGCCTCTAATTACCCTAAAAACTTTTTAAAATATACTAAACCTATATTTTCAGGGACAAGGAATCCAATGAAAGTATCAAATTAGTGCTATGGAGAATGGTAAGACACGAATCAAAGGTTTTGAATTGCAAAATACTGTCTTTATATTCGCGATAAGTTGCATAATCAAATACATGTTATCATTTTGTACAGGCAGTTAATAACATCAAAATGTGTCACAATAATTCATATCACCAAACATACACAGGCAGTCAGCAAAATCATATATACACATGCAGTCAGTATAACTTCACATCTGCACAGGCAGTCAATGACAAAATATACACAGGCAGTCAATGGCATCAAACATACACGATTACAGAATATGCCATTTAGAGTTCGTCATCACTGTCCTGTGTGTCGTATCCGACAATATAGTCCGCATCGTTTTCACAGTCCGTTCCACACAAGCAAAGGTCGGTCAAATTGATTGGCAAATCGAATTGGTCGATCGAATCGAATTCGATGAATCGAATCGATCGAATGGTCGATCGAAGCGATTGGTCGAATGGTCGAATTGGTCGAATGGAATTGGTCGATTGGTCGAATTGGTCGAATTGGTCGAATCGAATTGGTCGGAATTGGCAAATGTAAACATTGATTTTCAGATTTTCCATGTAATAACGTTTCCAAAAATGTATAGGTTTGCTAATCTACCATGATTTTGAACGAAAAAACATAGTGAACCTGACTACGAGATCGAAAGAGCTCTCTGAGGCCGTCAGAAAGAAGGTTATAGATGCCTACAAGTCTGGGAAGGGATTTTAAAAGATCTCCAAACAATTTGAAATCAATCATTCGACTGTCCGGAAGATCATCTACAAGTGGAGAAGATTCCAAACAACTGCCAACTTGTTCAGGCCAAGCCGCCCCAGCAAGTTCAGCCTGAGAGCAGACCGCAATATGATGAAAGAAGTCTCTAAGAAGCCCAGAATGTCATCACTGGACCTACAGGTAGCTCTTACCACTGTTGATGTCAAAGTGCATGAGTCTACCATTAGAAAGAGGCTGCACAAATTTGATCTACATGGGAGGTGTGCCAGGAGGAAACCTTTGCTGTCCAGAAAGAACATCAGGGCAAGACTAAAGTTGCCAATGAACACCTAGGCAAAGACCAGCACTTCTGGAACAATGTGCTCTGGACAGATGAGTCAAGGGTAGAGCTATTTGGCCACAGTACCAGAAGACATGTTTGGCGAAAACCAAAGACAGCATTTGACCACAAGAACCTGATACCAACTGTAAAGCATGGTGGTGGAAATATTATGGTTTGGGGCAGCTTTGCTGCATCAGGGCCTGGGCAGCTCACCATCATATAATCCACTATGAATTCTTCCTTGTACCAGAAGGTGCTTGAGGATAATGTGAGGCCATCTGTCGGAGAAGTTGAAGCTCAACCCAAGGTGGACCTTCCAACATGACAATGACCCTAAACATACCAGTAAATCCACCAAGGAATGGCTGAAAAGAAAGAAATGGAGGGTTCTGGAATGGCCAAGTCAAAGCCCGGATCTAAATCCCATCGAGATGTTGTGGGGGGATTTGAAACAAGCTGTGCATGCAAGAAACCCCTCAAACATCGCACAGCTGAAAGAATTCTGCATGGAGGCGTGGGCAAAATTTTCTCCCAGTCGATGTCAGAGACTGGTAGACAGTTATAAGAAACGCCTACTTGAGGTTGTTTCTGCCAAAGGGGGCAATACCACCTATTAGAGCCAAGGGTGTACTTACTTTTTCCACATGCGAAATTTGCATTTATGATTATTTAAATTATACAATTGACTACAAAATGTAAATGTTTTATGATATTTGTTATACAAGGTGCGGGAGAGGTGTGACGATTTTCAGAAAACTCGTACACAGTTATTTTTAGTCGAATTTCAAATTATTTTTTTTTAAAGGCTACATATATAATGCCATTTAATACACTGTAACAAAGACATTAAAAAATGTAATTCATGTTTGAATTGGGTATAACAATGCAAGTGGGGGGGTCTAGCGCATGGCTGTTGGTTACTCGTTGTTAGGCGCCATTTCAGTAGCCATGGAGCTGTGGACGATTGAACATCGCGTCTTTGTTGTTGAGACGTTTATTCAAACGGGTAGTTCGGTGGTCCTTACACAGCGCAGATTTCGTACTCAATTCAATGTTGGTCGACGTGGCGCCGTTCCGTCTCGAAACACAATATTGAAGTGGGTAAAAAACTTCAGGATAACTGGATCTGTGAGGCCGGGAGCAGCTCGGGGAGGTGATCGAACCGTTATGACCCCGGAAAACATCGAAAGGGTTCAACAAGCTGTGGAGGCCAGCCCTCGTCGGTCAGCGGAACGGCACGCTCACGAGTCAACTCACAACGTTATGTTACGATGTTGCGCGAGTTCTTACTGCCTGAATCGAGACGTCGCATTGACCTCCCTACAGTTTGGTTTCAGCAAGATGGGGCTACTTGCCATACCTCAAGAGAATCAATGGCCTTATTAAGAGAACATTTTCCAGGGCACCTCATTTCAATCCGTGGGGATGTGGAGTGGCCCCCTCGATCGCCCGATCTTTCACCCTGTGACTATTTTTTATGGGGTTACCTGAAAGCTAAGGTTTACATTAGAAAACCACGCACTCTTGAGACCCTTTCAGATGCCATCACCAGAGAAATTCGAGCTATTCCACTTGCCATGGTTGAAAGGTCTATGGACAACTTTTCCGCGTGTCTGCAAGAATGCTTGGACAAGAACGGCCGCCATTTAGATGATGTCATTTTTCAAACATGAATTACATTTTTAAAAATGTCTTTGTTACAGTGTATTACATGGCATTATATATGTAGTCTTTAAAAAAAAAAAAATTGAAATTCGACTAAAAATAACTGTGTAGTAGTTTTCTGAAAATCGCCACACGTCCCTGACGGACCCTGTATTATATCACCTTTATCTATCAATATTGTTGAAATGAAGATCAAATAGCTGTATGTTGAAATATGTTGAAAAAGTCAAAACTTTACATGGGGTGTACTTACTTTTTCACGTGACTGTAATTACCCTATGGTGGTATACAGTAGAAGTGAAACCTCAAACTCAAAAATATAAAACAAATCACAAAAAAAATCCAATAATAATGACACAAATCTTGGCAATCTGAATTTTTGTCAATAAAAATGGTTTCAGTAATATATATATTAAAATTAGAACGGCACTCAGTAGCGCATACCTCCACCAGGCTGAACTGGTTATGTTTTGTATCCTACTGATAGGCCGGATCTGGATTCGGACCTGAACCAAAATCTAATCGGCTTGTTCTTGTCACCTAACCAAGTCGTCCACCTAGTGTTGTCATAATTTTGAGATATCATGCTGACAGACAAACAGACAGGTGTGAAAACATAACCTCCCTCCACCTTCGGTGGCAGAGGTAATTATCGGAGGTTGACTGCAGTTATCCAAGGTGGTTTCAAGGAATCAACACGAGCACTAATACGAGGCAAGAAAAAGCAAAATCACGATGACAAAACGAAGGATAATTATTTTACACCCTGAAAACAAACAGTCTGACGACTTTGCAGTTATCAACCTCAACAACAAATTATTTTGATTGGTTGTAAAGGTTATTGTGAACAAGGTTCTTCAAAATAATGGCCACTCCATCCCCACCCCTAAAATCTCAAACTACTGTCCAAAAATAATCAATAATTAATGCTATCACAAGGTGGAAATGGATGGAAGATGTAACACTGGCCCTTTATATCCTCTTGTTCATGGGACAATCCCAAATGGATGGCATTCGTTTTGGTTTTTAAACTCAAATCTGCAGGAGATCAGATACTGGATATTTCAGCAATTCTCCAATGTCTGTCTGTCCAACCTATCTTGTGATGAACCAAACAAGCCGGTTTTTATTTACTTTATTTTTTACTCCACACGTACGTATTTGTCCAATTGTTTTAATTATTATCAATACTGGGATTGAAGTATCAAATGGATCAACGCTCGAATCGTCACCAATGTCTGCAAAAGTTCTGGTTCCTCTTAGGTGGGAATGACAAGTTACAAAGATGCAAACTTTTAAAACAAGTTCAGAAATTAAAACTTTGAGCGTAATTTTGGCAATCGCCATAAATGTAAAAAGGATGGATTCTCATTTTTTTCGAAACATCTGCTGCGGAACTATGGAGTAAAACAGTAAAGGTGGGATTATAAATTGGGGTAGAGCGTGTATGTGTTACCTCCCTCCTCAAAGGGCATTATGAACGTTCGAAGTTTGGTAACATCTGTAGCTATTGCGAGGAAGTCTATCACAGCGGTCTCGAGCCAGTCAGGAGGCAGGAATGTCAACTTTAAATGGTGTACCTGTGCACACAATGGCACGCCCTTTTAAAAAGTTACACTGGTATATTTAACGGGCAAGTTGTCTCAAACAAGGGCAAGCAGACAAGACAGCAGGCTTAACACTCCCACTGAAAGACTGCGCACTGTTTGATGCAACAATCTGCACACAAAGGCACCGGAAAAAACAGTTGGTAGTCGCATCATATTATATCAGGAATCAGAGCTGGACTTGATAGCTCAGAGGTGGGCGCACCACCACAGAGAGACATCCTGCCATCCCCATCTGGAAAACTTTGTGCACATATATCGTAGTAGGGGAGCTCCCAATAGAGTTCGTGACCATTTTCCCGTGATCAAGGTTTGAAGGTTGATTTTGAAAGATAAAAATATATACAAAAAAACAAGCTTGGGTATCTTTTTTTAAAATGCGGGCTAACTCGGCCAGAGGACAAAATCCAAGATGTCCGCCAAAACCGCGAAATCGGGCATATTTCCGCCTACGTGAATGCTACATATACATATTGGGTGTCCATATGTGGGTTTTTCTGGGCCCAGATCTTGCATCTTACATCAGTCAAGTGATATTGTGACTTAAAATGATATTAAATGATTAATGTTGACCAAAATCCAAGATGGCCGCTGCAAAAAACCATGTATTGTATATGTTCATAATTGTGCATACCATAGATTCATCGCTGGCGTCTAAATACAGTTTTACATGACTAGTGTTTTCATTTATAACCTTATTGTTACTATGAATGACTTTTTGAGCAGGTAACGAACCAAGATTGCTGCCTTATCTACAAGATGGTTTGATTAAGTTTCACAGGTATTTGTTCACAGGTAGTTGTTAGTATTAATTTCCAGGGAGTACCAGGGTGGACAATGGATCAAGGCATTACAGCAAAGTATATTCAACTAATAATAGTTAAAATATTAGTTAAGTCCCTTTCTTTAAGAGATAAAGATCTGTCCTGTTCAATATTTAAGTTCAGTTAAGTATTAACATCATTCATATCATGCTGTCTGATGTACGGTATGTACAGTAAGTAATAGGTTTTATTTTTCATTGCAGAGTATACCATGGCGACACCACCCATTCAAGGAAAGAAGAGAAAGAGTGAAGATGAGGACCAGCCTCCAGGACTATCAAGCTCCAGTGAGTGTATCCTCTGTCATAAGCATTGTGATGAGGAAAAGAGTAGCTTAAGCCCAGAAGCCTGGCAGCATCTCCAACAACAAGCAGAACGATGGAGAGGATTGGACAAATACGGTCAAGTCTTTGATGCAGTGCCATGGCACAATGGACCAGCTGGAATATATTTCCACAAACTGTGTAAAGTTCAACTGGCCAGTAACTATAAATTGGAGCAGGCACTAAAGCGACAAAAGAAATGTTTTGAAACAGAAATCTCTCGCAGCGATGATGTAGCTGACGAAGCACCTGGACCATCTTGCGCTCAGAGACAATCACGATCACAAACCGGTATTATACAAGACAAACATTTGTGTATTTGGTGTATGAAGGGAGAAGACCTGAAACACCCTGGACGGGACAAGTGGCACATCATGCAACAAATGGATGCATGGCATGTCTTCAAAGGTCACACAGTCCATCTGGACGACGAGAATATGCGGGATCGCATTTTGACACTGATTGATTCCATGTCAGATCCATTTGCCACAGAGATCCGCTACCATCGGTCATGTTGGACGAAATACATCAAAGTCCATGATTATAATGATCAACATTTGCACATGCACAATGTACGACTGGCAGAAGTACGTCAAATGTTTTTCAAACATGTGCGCACTGTAATTTTTGAAAGACATGAACTCCGAACACTACAGAGCCTTCTACAAGACTACACGCAAATGCTGGTGAACTTTGGCATGACTGTGAACACTGTGAAGTCTAGCACAATAAAATCTATGCTCCAAACGGAATTCAGCGACCAAATTGGTTTCCACGAAAGAGTTACAAAAAACAAGAGCTCAATGGTTTTTGACACGTCAGCTGGTGGAACATACATAGAAGCTGCTGTAAATTGCCTAGGTGCAACTGATGACCAACTCGTCTCAATTGTAGCGCAACGAATTAGAGCTGAAGCAGCAAAAGTATCGCCAATGATCTGGCCACCTCACATTGACGATTTACTCAATGAGGACGAAACAAGCAGCCTACTGAAACAGCTCATTTCCCGTCTAAAGTCTTCAAAACCTCAGCGTGACCTTGATATGGAGGATGACGACTCTGCAGTTATCGCTTTGACTGCCTTGCTCTCTTCATATATGACAGGCAAACGAACTTCATTTGGAACAAGGTTGTCTGTTATGATACACGGACTAACCAGAAGCCGGGAACTTGTCGAGTTATTGAAAAAATTCTCAATTGGGATCAGCTACAAAGACGTGCTACATCTCTATGATGCTTGGGCCAAGTACGATATTGAGCAGAACAAAGCATGTCCAGAGGAGCTTGCACTGGGTATGCCAGGGACAGCAGTAATGGACAATGATGACTTTTCTGAGGACACGCTAACTGGCGCGAACACTTCACACCGTACAAATGTTATGTTTGTCCAGCCACTTGATTTGGTTCATGCTCCAGAGGAATCGGCCCCAGAATTAACAATTCCCAAGTCTAAAGAAATGAAGCATCTTTGCATCGATCAGCATAAAGTCCATCCTTACAAGACTGTCCAGCGTGGAGCTCCAAGTATGCGAACAGGTGTTGACATTACTCCTTCAGATACTAAAGTCCAGAGGCAGCGAGGACTCATTCATGCCATGGCACGTCTAGATGAGACTCATACACCACCTGCACCATGCAGTCAAACAGTTGGGGGATTTGCAGGTTTCCAGTCAACAGTTCAGCCGCATGTTGTCAAAAGCAAGCCGTATTACTTCTTGACTTTTCCAAATCCTCCTGGAAAATCTGTAGTGCACGAAATAATGTGCCGGATGGTTGATGCAGCAGGCAAAAAGAACATGCCCTTCATCCAGTTGGTAGGAGATCAACCAGTGTATGCCTTGATAGTGCAAATGAGATACGAACACCCTGATAAATTCAGTGTCGTGTTGCCTTCTATGGGCCCATTTCATATTCACATGTCTTACATTTCTGCCATGAATAAGCGTTTTCACGGGTCTGGCTTGTCTGACATCCTCGTTGCGGCAGATGTTATTGCAGAAGGGTCTGTGGACCAGGCATTACGGGGCAAACACTACAAGAGGAGCATACGATGTCTCCGATTGATGTATGAAACTCTGCTGAGAAGAATCATACAACAGTCACTACAGAATGGGGGAAGCATCTCAGATGAACTTGAAGCTCACTTGACTGTCCTGCGGAATCCTTCCTCAACAGCAGAAGAACGGCAGGAATGTTATGCACTTCTGGAAGCCAACCAAGAGGTTATTTCATTGGTGGCAGATGAGTTCAATAGAATTGAGGAGTCCGGTGGTTCAATGGCAAAGTACTGGATCACATTTATGGAGATGACTGAAATATTGATGATGAATCTGCATGCGTTGAGAATCCAGAACTGGGAACAATTCAAGTCGACATTACGTTTAATGCTACCATGGATCCAGATTTATGACAACGATAAATATGGACGGTGGTTGGTTGAGTATTGGCTGGAAATGGAATCCCTCCCAGAGGATGTAGCACAATACATGCGAGATGGCTTATTTGCTCAATCCATGTCGGGAAAGCCTTACTCATGTTTGCCATTGGATCTCTGGATCGAGATGACAATGAACAAGGGTTCAAAGATGAAAGCTGGCTGGCTCAAAATTTTGAAGAACGAAAAGATGCTGCTGTCACATTCCCGAAATGCTAACAATGTTAATAGAGTCTGATCCTCACTGCATGATCTTGCCAGCACATCAGAATCAAAACGACATCACAGTGAAAATGCTCCCACTCGCATGAAGGAAGACGAACAAGCTGTACAAGATATTAACGACTGCATCACTGAATTCGGCTGTGACCCTTTCAATGAAGAAAACAAGGTCTTGAAGTCACTACAGTCTGGAATGGTAGCTTCTGATGACCTCATTCAAGATTTTGAATCGGTCCACACCGATGGCGAGAAATGCTTGAAGGCATTCTGTGAAGACAGAATGTTCAGCAGCAACAAACCTTTCCATGCAACCATTCACAGGAATTTGAGACGGAACTTCAGCAACCCACCTTCAGTCAAGACTGGCGAGCGCATCATGAAGTCAGACGCAATGGAGAACAGAGCGATGGCAGCAGTTGTCTCACTTGCTGAAAATGACACCGAAAATTTCACCTTGTCAGAGATAATGTCGTACCGAGTCACAGATGAATGTCTGCCAATATTCAATATCAACGGCACCATGAAAAAAGTGCAAAAATCTAAGTTGGTAGAAAAATTCAAGCTACATGCGTTGGAACCAACACCAGACAAGTACACGGCGATCCTGGACATGGGATTTATATGGCGTTTGTCTACGCCATCGGTAGAAGACAGGGAAAAGGCTGATGGAATTTCCTACACCTGGGGAGACTACGCATCGAAGGTGTTCGCCGTCATTATGAGCAGACATAAATATGCATCACAAGTTGTGTTTGTCAATGACAGATATGATGTTTCCCTGACCGTCAAGGATAGCGAACGCAAGCTTCGAAAAAGCACTTCTGGATTTTCAGATGGCTCCAAGAATGTATTTTTCAAGCAGTCGGACAAATTCCCATCTGCCAAAGGATTTCAAGACTTCTTCCACAATGCAACAAACAAGCAGCACCTACAGATCTTTCTCAGAAACGAGTTCAGCGTGTTGTACCGAAACTATTCTAACACTGAATTTGTCTACTGCGTTGGGCCCACATGTGTCAATCTATCGACAGGTTTGCCTGTTACAGACTTCCAGTGTGAACAGTTAGAAGCAGACACATGCATGTTCTTCATCTACTCACAAATACGTAAAGCTGGAATAGAAACACCTGTTATCATCGACGCAGAAGATACGGACGTGCTTGTATTGGCATCGTATGTTGCTCATAGAACTGAAGGGGTGCTCGCAATGAAGTACAAAAAGCAGTTCATAGATTGTACAGCTTTCTGCCCGAAGGAAATAGCAGATATCATAGTTCCTCTTCACGTCCACAGCGGCTCAGACACAACAGCAGCATTCTTTGGACATGGGAAGAAAACCATCTTCGACATATCATCCACTTCACCTGAAGCTAGAGTGTTCCTCAGTGAAGTAGGGAAACACCTACCGGTCCCTCAGCAGGTGCTTGATCATATGACGCTGTACACCATACGGTACATATACAAGGACAAACAAAGTACCACTCTGTGTGATGCTCGGGCCAGGAAGTGGCGACAAATGAAAAGGAAATCAATACTGCGGCTTCCACCAGACAAAGAATCCCACGATTTGAAAGTCAAGAGAGTGAACTATCAAACCTACGTGTTGCTCAACTACGAAAAACCTGATGCGCCACCGTCTCCTTTATCTCATGGCTGGCATCTCGAGGAAGGCATGTGTCTTCCATTGAGGTACATTCACCCAGCACTCCCAGAAAAACTAACTCAGGCTTTGGAAAGCAGCCCAACTATGGATGATCCAGTCGAGTCTGGGTCCGAGACGGACGATTCGGACAGTGAATAACAATTTCAATCTATCCAACACAAACAAACTGTTATAACAACTATCGTCATTTTCAACCCTACCGTATATACTACTTGTGCAATGTGTATCACTGCTTGTAAATGTAATGTCATGTCACTGTAAATATAATAAAACAAAATAGAGAAAGATAAATTCTTTCTTACTGATTGCAAATGAAAACCTTGAACATTGTGTCAAATAAAAGACGTTGCAATAGATACAATGTACAGTAGCCATAACTGCTTATCTAACGGGCGAGAGGCAGCCATCTTGGTTCGTTACCTGCTCAAAAAGTCATTCATAGTAACAGTAAGGTTATAAATGAAAACACTAGTCATGTAAAACTGTATTTAGACGCCAGCGATGAATCTATGGTATGCACAATTATGAACATATACAATACATGGTTTTTTGCAGCGGCCATCTTGGATTTTTGTCAACATTAATCATTTAATATCATTTTTAGTCACAATATCACTTGACTGATGTAAGATGCAAGATCTGGGCCCAGAAAAACCCACATATGGACACCCAATATGTATATGTAGCATTCACGTAGGCGGAAATATGCCCGATTTCGCGGTTTTGGTGGACATCTTGGATTTTGTCCTCTGGCCGAGTTAGCCCGCATTTTAAAAAAAGATACCCAAGCTTATTTTTTTATATATATTTTTATCTTTCAAAATCAACCTTCAAACCTTGATCATGGGAAAATGGTCACGAACTCTATTGGGAGCTCCCCTACTATCGGAGGCCCCTAAGCATAACACAGGCCCCAAGCCTCGATCAAAGACAGACCCTCTAAGCGTCGAAGGGTTTCAGGATGCTGTAAAATGTCTGTCTGTCATGGCTTCAACATTCAATTTCCAACCCTGGCCTAATCTTTGAAAAGCCCAGCAACCTGTGTTAGCTTACCAGGCACAAACACCTTCTTCCGGCATGCAGTGGTCTTATCCATCACGTGTTTAAATTATAATCGATTTTAAAGAACTTTGAAGCTTTTCTATTGTTCCGTTCCTTCAGAAGTGTGGTTATTTGGTCAAGCCGCTAGGCCATCGTAAATTGAGGCTTCAGGTGGAGAAAATACAAGAACTGTGAAGAAGCTTTCCTTTAAACCAGGCGGAAAAGTCATTTCCTTACAAAGCTTACGGGATTGCATTCGCATACACAGACAACACTTCTAGGAGCCTTCATGAGACCATTCACACAAACATCTGCTGCACCGGAATCAATCCTCATCATTACGGTAGCAAACGATTTCCCGTTTCATGTGTCAACCTCATCAGCTTTCACAATAGCAAATGACAGACAGAAAAGGAATGAAATTAGAAACAAGGAGATATTGGACTTCTGCTGTTGTTCAAGAAGCACGCTGTTGACCCATAATAGTCCTATTTCATTGCAGTCTCTCGCTTGATCGTTTTGGGAGGCAACTAGTTCCTTAACCCGACAAGGTACAGAATTATTCACAAACTTTGACATGTCTGCAACCGTCACCGACGGCATCTGTTTCGTTCAACCTTCGGCGAATCTCTCTCGGAAATCATAAGATGGGCAACATCACCCTGATGAGCGACAATGGCAAAAACAAAATGTATGCATAGTCAAGGCTCATGGAAGAACTAGAACAGAACGTATTGGAACAAAAATTGAAAAGTGGGAAACAACAACAGCAGACTAGAAGAGTTCAAGATCAAGAGGAGGGGTAGAAGAACTGATGTGGTTTCCCAAATGGTAATCGCATGGGAGTTGAAACTATCTGGATGCTCAGAAGTAAGAAAAATGAACAGTTTCACCAAAATCATTTGAAGAACAATTAGGCTCCGACACATGTCCCGTTCTGAAAGTTCGATTCATCATCAGGTTTTTGTCCATCGATCGACTCGTGGGTTTCCACGACAATGAACAAGGTCCCCAGGATCATACTCTGATATCGATACTCCAATCCAAAAATTGTCAATGCCATCAACAGATTTATCCAGTGTCTGTGGACCTTTTTTTGCTTTCTGGACACGCCATTATGGTGTGTGGGTCTCCGCTTTGTAACTAAAAAATATTAAACTGCTACTTGGATGTTGCATAACCTCTGGAAAGCATTGCGACCACGTGACCACTGATGAAGTTAATTTTTGGCTAGTGGCCTCTCGCTCTCTGCTGACTGGGTATCAATCTAACTCAATGAGGAAATGTGGCCTCCATTTCATTCTGCCTGCCAAACGTAGAACCTTCAGTTCCTCTATGCTGCTTGTAAGTGCTGCTTCATCAGAAGATTCCCCAACAGAAACCAGTCCAGTATCATCTCAGCAACACCTTCTTTGTACAAATCCACTACATTTGCCCACCACTGCCACTACAAAAGAAGGTTAGAGTTGGAATATTAAAGCAACCAAAAAAATTATCTCGAGGCGATAAAATAATTAAATAATTGTGGCATTGCAGAACAAAGAGAGCAAATGGCATCATAGATAGCAGCAAATGCTTTGATGAATAATGTATTTCAACCTCCCACTTGTCATGTCTCGAGTCCAAATTAAATAATGAAAAGAAAAGCAGCAGCAAACCTCGTAATAAAATTTTAAAAAACACTTAAAAGTACAAACCTTTTACAAGCTAAAAATGATTGAGCCATACATTCCATAGTTCCAATTCATTCTCAGTGATCAGGCTAGGAATAAAAAAAGCAATACATGCAACATCAAAGGCAAAGGATGAAGGACAAATGAGATAAAGCAGTGCAGACAGAGAAGGTAAATAGAGCCATCCGTGTCGAGATAAAATGTGCACGGAGTACAAATGATGAGGAATGTGCGATTGTCATCGCAGAGTTTGAACTCCATGCTTGTTCCAGCTTAGATTACGATCTGTAGAGAAGTTCCAACATGGAAAGGCCTTGGATTTGGTGTTTTTATTTTTGCACTTTAAGCCCGTGTCAAGTTGTCAAGAGCGTGGAACATTTTCTCTCCTCTAGAGGCTCAAACGCATGACAATTTATCCCGTCGAGCTTTAGAACGGGCATCGGAGTGACATCGGTGAACTTTCATACAAATTACATTATTCAACGACGAACAGATCAGCAATACAGAAATGGGCTTTAAACCTGGGATCCCGGCATTACAAGCCATGTGCTCAGACGGGAAGATCACAAAGACCGACCATTCTTTATCTCCTCCCTCCACTACTGACACTTTCTGCTTGTTGACCTTTGCAATCTTCCTTTTTAATGAACACCACATGACCCAATTCCACAGAGGTGGCAAGTACATATAGGTATGATTAGGTGGAAGACATATCAGAAGACATCATGTGCAACATCCCCTTCCTTCTCCCACAGCCATCTCTCTTCCACAGATCTACCGATGTCCCTGTTCTCTACTGTTGTTGTGCATGTGTGCTTCCCTCTCTATCCCTCTCTTGTCTCCCGCTTCCTTCATTGCATGTTTTATGTGTCTGTGCATGTTTTCATGTTCAATGTGTTCGCTCTTACACGAGCCTCGATGCTTTATACAAAAAAAAAAAAAAAACGTTTTATTATCCCCATGCTTCAAAAAAATCTCATGTACTCAACTCACGTCATGCATTCACACCATGCTCCCCCCTAACAACCTCCCCCCACAAACACCCATCAATCCTTCCAAACCTCACCCTCCCATATGTTCACTAGCAAATAATCGCTATTTTATTTCAAGGTCAGCACATTGATTATGCAGAGATACATCAGCGATAATGAACCGACAAGAGAAAAAGAGAGGCATCCTTCACAGGCATCAACAGCTCAGAGAATGGGAGTCATTAACGTGACCCGTGTAGAAATAGCGCCATCACTCGATCACCAACGCCAAGACAGAAAACAAAAGAGCCTTACGCACTGTCAGATATACCAATTTAATCTACCTGTAGCCTAACCTTTTATGGTCCAGTTAAAATGAGGTGTTAGCTGAAAAGGAAAATCTCAAAATGTAATTTCACAAAAAGAACAAGAAAATAACAGGAACAAAAATTAATCAACAAAAACGTGTCAAATGATGCATTGCATGTCGAAGGGTGGACGTACCGTGGTGATCCCCTGGACCAGGTGTGTTTGCCTGGATGATCTTCATGCAGCTGTACGGAGTGTAATCCGTGCGTTTACCCTCTTTGCCATAACTGTGCCTGACGTTGTACGCGTAATCCTTCTCGAACTGCCGATGGCAAACAACGGGACAGGAATGGTAGAGTTGCTAAATACAGGTAGATAACCTAGCTCCGTGTAACGTCCAAAATTCCGCACATAAAATTTGTCAATCGGCATCAGCAATTGGCAGATCGTTAGAGGAAGGCCATAGGCTCAATAGTCATGAAAATGTAATCGGGATTCGTGATGCTGTTCCAAAATTAATGAGAGATGACAAAAAGGTTTCAGGAAGGAGGAAAAGGTGGACGTTGACATCGTAACTCGCATATGTGAAACGATTAGCAGACAAAGCGGCAGGGGAAAGTGAAATTCAATGGTAAGTAATGAGTTGAAAAGACAGATTAACATTTTAACAGAAAAATAAAAAACAGGGGCAATATCCCTGGGCACTCACCTGGTATAATAAAGCCATATACACCGACTAAAGGTATTTTAACAGTATCGCAATATTTTCAACCAATGCCATGGTGGCGCTTTCAGTCCGCTCGAGCAAGGAGGCTTGCTTCGATCTCTCCACAGCATGGAAGTCCTTTCCAAGGGTGTGGTGCTGACGGGGCCACCGTGGTGTTCGCAATACAGCCCGAACGAATATCGTCGCTTCGTGGCTGCTTTCCGCTGCCGAAATCCAGCGTGGCTTGGGCGATTCTGCCCCTGTTTGGAGAACACCCAGCGAGGCCTTCATCGGGGCCGAGCGAGCAAGACTTCCGCTGCCGAAATCCAGCGCGGCTTGGGCGATTTTGCCCCTGTTTGGAGAACACCCAGCGAGGCCTTCATCGGGGCCGAGCGAGCAAGGCTTCCGCTGCCGAAATCCAATGCGGCTTGGGCGATTCTGCCCCTGTTTGGAGAACACCCAGCGAGGCCTTCATAGGGGCCGAGCGAGCAAGGCTTCCGCTGCCAAAATCCAGCGTGGCTTGGGCGATTTTGCCCCTGTTTGGAGAACACCCAGCGAGGCCTTCATCGGGGCCAAGCGAGTAAGGGCGTGTCGGGACCTGGTTCGCGCCATTGACCGAGTGGTTCGCAGCAACCGGAGCTGTTTTCGGATGACGTGCTGATGTCCTTGGACTTCGCGCCAGGCTCTGGGCCGACCGGGCCGACGTGGTGTGTGGTGCTGATATTTTGAGAGGCTTGATTTCATACCCCAACCTCTCAACCCCACCTCCTTTTCTGCGACCCCACCGTTATTAGTTGCTAGTATTTTTTTTTTGTTTTGTGAAAGCCCACAATATATTATATCCTTATATACATATGTGCACATTATATATACTAGGGCATGCCCGTACTATATATAAGCTAGGACGTGCCCGTACGTGGGTGCCCGTTCCTTGCCAAAAAAAAAAAAAAAAAAAATTTGTGTAGGGGTGTGTGTGTGTAAACATCCTAGGGCGTGCCCGTACGTGGGTGCAAAAAAACATGCGTGCAAACAACAACAACAAAAAAAAACTTTGAAACCACGTGGCAGTAACGACCACAGAACCCCCCCCCTCTATTTACATGAATGGTTTGGTCCATTCGCAACGACCACAGAACCCCCCCCCTCTATTTACATGAAATGGTTTGGTCCAAAGCGAACGGCTTGCGGTGTTTGGTAAAGAAATCGCCATAGCTCGGTAACTACTTGTCCGATTAATTTCAAACCTTGAAAAGGCACATCCTCGGGTCCCCAGCAATATACCTGGCAAGTTTCAAGTATATCGGACCGGTAGTTGTCGAGAAACAGCGGTCACAGACAAACATACACACATACACACATACAAACACACATACACACAGAGATTAATGGAATTATAGATAGATATGTGCTTATATATATGGACTTCCGCTTCCGGTCCGCTCGAGCAAGGAGGCTTGCTTCGATCTCTCCACAGCATCAAAGTCCTTTCCAAGGGTATGGTGCTGACAGGGCCGCTGTGGTGCTGACCGGACAAACGTGGCGTGGTGCTGATGGGGCCCCCGCAGCCGTGATGCCCCCCCCCCCCAACCCTCCCCCAGAATTTCCATGTTTTAAACGTTTCCCAGTGCTTACCCTGGATTAGAATAGGTACACCGTATCGCTGCGTGTCGTAAGAGACGACTAAGAGGGTTGGCGTCAGGAAGGGCATCCGGCCATAAAAACATTGCCTCAAAAAGAGAACCATGATAATTACAACTACATATGGGCAGGGTACAGCCCGAAGTGGAGATCGGTTTCTGAGGTTTGGGACATGGAATGTCAGGACAATGACAGGGAGATCAGGAGAAGTGTTGGAAGTATTGGTCAGAAGAAGAGTGGACATATGTTGTGTGCAAGAGACGAGATGGAAGGGAAGTGGTGTGAGAATGGTGAAGGGTAGGCAGGGACAGAAATACAAGTTTGTGTGGCAAGGGTGCCTGGAGGGCGTGAATGGTGTTGGTGTCCTGTTTTCTGAGGAGTTTGTAGACAGTGTGGTGAGGGTGAGTGTGACTACAGTGAGTGATAGGTTGATGATGGTGAAAATGATGATTGGAAAGCTCTTGGTGAACGTCATCTCGGGATATGCTCCGCAGGTTGGTCGGAGCGATGAAGAGAAGGACAAGTTCTGGTGTGCGATAGAGAAGCTGATGGAAAACGTGAAAGATGAGGAAGTTGTTGTGGTAGGAGGAGATCTAAATGGACATGTGGGAAGGAGTATGGATGGTTTTGAGGGAGTTCATGGGGGTTACGGATATGGTGTGAGAAATGGAGAAGGTGAAAGGATTTTGGAGTTTGCTGATGGAGCTGATTTGTTGATTTGTAATACTCAGTTCCAGAAAGAGGATAATAAGCTTGTTACATACACGTCAGGTGGGTCGACGACAACCGTTGACTACCTTATGGTGCGTAGGCGAGATAGGGGGCACCTCCGGGACACAAAGGTGATCCCGGGGGAGGAGGCTGTTTCACAGCACCACTTGGTTGTCTGCGACATAAGGGTGAAAGGTGCGAGGAGAGCTTGGCGGGTGAAGTACCAACCGAAAATGAAGGTGTGGAGGTTGAAAGAGGTGACAGTAAGGGAGGCATTAAAAGAGAGGCTGAGTAGGGAAGAGGATGATGTGGTTGAGCTTGAAAGTGGTTGGATGTCAATGAAAGCTAGTCTGTTGGGAGCCGTTGGTGAGGTATGTGGATGGACAAAAGGACCACCGAGGCACTCGGAAACATGGTGGTGGGATGATGAAGTTGGAAAGAGGATTGACGAGAAGAGGAAGAAGTACAAGGAGTGGCAGAAGGCGAAGGGTACGGGAGCAGAAACAGCAGGGCATGAAAGTTATAAGGCAGCCAAGAAGGCTGCAAAGAAAGAGGTAGCAAAGGCGCAGGAGGCATGTAGGAAAATGTTCGGAGAACGCTTGGATTCGGAAGAGGGTCAGAGAGCAGTATTCAGGATTGCAAAGCAGATAGCGAAAGAGAGGTGTGATGTGATGGGGGTGAGTTGCTTGAAGGATGAAGTGGGACAAATCGTTGTGGACCCAGATGGAATTAAAGGAAGATGGAAAAGATATATGGAAATGCTGTTGAATACAGAGAATGAATGGGATGGCAACATCGAGAGTACCCCAGTTTTAGGACCGGCAGAGAAGATAACTGAGAAGGAAGTTGAGGAAGCGATAAAAGCAATGAAGAGTAGAAAAGCGGGAGGGCCGACGGGAGTTGTGGGAGATATGTTGAAGGCAGCAGGAAGTTGGGGTGTGAAGAGAATTACAGAGATCTGACAGAGAAGAGAATGACAGAGAAAAACAAGGTAATCTGGCGGTGAAAGAAGGCCGCATTCCAGTGGATTGGGGAACTGAGTACCCTCATCCCTCTATACAAGGGGAAAGGTGACCCTCTAGAGTGTGGCTCGTACCGAGCGATAAAGTTATTGGAACATGGAATGAAGGTAATGGAAAGGGTGTTGGAGAGGAGGATAAGGAAGAAAGTGAAGATCAACGAAATACAGTTTGGATTTATGCCAGGAAGAGGAACGACAGACGCACTTTTTATTGTGAGGCAGTTGCAGGAGAAGTACATGGAGAAGAGGAAGAAGTTGTTTCTTGGGTTTGTTGATCTGGAGAAAGCATTCGATAGGGTTCCACGCAATGTATTGACATGGGCAATGAGGAAGTTAGGAGTGGAGGAATGGTTGATCAGAGTAGTGATGGCAATGTACAAAAGAGCGCGCACAGCTGTAAGGACTAAGGACAGGAACAGTGGTGAGTTTGAGGTGAAGGTGGGAGTGCATCAGGGGTCGGTACTAAGTCCACTACTATTTGTAGCTGTGATGGAGGTGCTGGCTCAGAACGTAAAGGAGGGTTTACCGTGGGAGTTGTTGTATGCAGATGATCTGGTGTTGATTGCGGAAAGTATGGATGGACTGAAGGAAAAGATGAACAAGTGGAAGGAATGTTTGGAGACAAAAGGTTTGAAGGTGAATATCGGAAAGACGAAGGTGATGGCAAGTGGTAAAGCATGTGGTGAGGTGGAAAGAACTGGGAAGTGGCCCTGTGCTGTGTGCAGGAAGGGTGTCGGAGTGAACTCCATTCAATGTACAATGTGCGCTGAGTGGGTTCATCAAAAATGTTGTGGTCTGAGAGGGTCATTAACCAGTGTGGCAGCTACATTCAAATGTAAGGTGTGCACAGAGGGAGCTGCAGATGAAGGAAATGTTGAGTTGGATCTTGGAGACGGCATGAAGCTGGAAGGTGTGAAAACATTTTGCTACCTCGGAGACATGCTGAATGGAGAAGGTGGATCAGACTCGGCAACGGTTGCTAGAGTGAGATGTGCATGGAAGAAGTTTCGGGAACTGAGTGGCGTGCTGATAAGGAGGGGAGTGTCATTGATGCTGAAGGGAAAGGTGTATGCTGCATGTGTGAGAAGTGTTAAGATTGTTGGGAGCGAGACATGGGTGATGAACGTAGAGCAGCAACGAAGGTTGGAAAGGGTGGAAATGCGAATGGTTCGATGGATGTGCGGAGTATCATTGAGAGAGGGGAAGACAAATGATGAATTGCGAAAAATGATGGGAATAGAGCCTGTGATTGATGTTGTGAAGAGGAACAGGTTGAGATGGTTTGGTCATGTGTTGAGGAAGGATGAAAGTGACTGGTTGAGAAGAGTGATGGAAATTAATGTAGAAGGAAGTAGAGGACAGGGAAGACCGAGAAAGACTTGGCTAAAGATGGTGGAAGAAGAAATGCGGGCAAGGGGTTTAACAAGGAGAGATGCAGAAAATAGGGCAAGATGGAGACGAATGTCATGGGGACCGCAAGGCTAACCCCCGCTCTAGCAGGGAAAATGGCCTTAAAATGCATGTTGTTGTCATGTTGTTGTCAATGGTTGCCAGAAGATAGGGCAGCATGTGGAATCACACTAACGTAATCATAAGACAAAAAAATACCTATTTTGGGGGGCAATCCCACACCCTGCCCCCTACCGTAGAACCCCTTAGACCCTGATATTTCTAATGCCGTCATAATCTTTGGTAAACCACAGGTGATGAAGGTTGTGGTCAAGTTTCATTGAAACTATGTGTGGAGTTTCAGAGAGAGCAAATACCTACAGGGTGTCCACAAAGTCACGCGTCACAGGAAATAATTTTATTGATTAATTTATCATGGGAAATTAAATTATTTAATTCAACAATTAGCCTGGATATGTTGAAGAACATTCAGAGAAACCTGCTTTTCCATTTATAAACATTATTTGAGATTGGTGGGACACATTTCGAACAACTGATGTAGCCAACTTCACAAATAAATGTTTTGCCTATGATGCGCGACTTTGTGGACACCGTTTTTTGGGAGCAACCCCCAGTAGCCCCCCTCAGGGCCCCATTTTTTAATGCAGTGAACAAACTTTGGTACAACACTGGTGATGAAGGTTGTAGTCAAATTTCATCGAAATCGTGTGGGTAGTTTCAGAGAAGAAAGCAAGTACCAACCTTTTTGGGGGGGGGGGGGGGCGGGAGAGCGGGAGGGGAGGGTGAGGAGGGGTCAAACCTGGACCCACTTTGACCTCCCGTAGACCCCCTTAGAAACCGATATTTTTTAATGCTATGAACAAACTTGAGTTGCAACATACCAAATATCATTTGTGCCAAGTTTGGTAACAATCCCATCAGCAATTTCGGAGAAGAAGTTGCAAGTGTTTATGAACTGACTGACAGACGACGCACTATCACATAAGCTCCCCGGAACTATGTTCCAGGTGAGCTACTGAAAAAAGAGTCGAAGTTAAACTTAAACTTATTAAAAATACAATCAAGAAAAAAACAAAAAAAACAAGGAAGACCTTCTCTGGGGTAATGCTTCCTCGAGCGAACTCGGTCCTCCAGAAGGTTAGCGCCTGCTCCAGGGACAGGCCAATGCCTTTCAGGAACAAGCCGTATTGGAGTCGACCACCATGGCGTAGGTGATGCTTGTCTTGTAGTGCATAATGCAAGGAGCGCATGCACAGGGGGAATGATCGCGTAGCCAGCTGGAGGGGCACCATGGAGTCAGAGGAGCAGAAACAATTGGGAATATTAAAAAAGAACTATCGTTTAACAACATTGTGTGATGGCTTTGCAAGAAGTAAATTGACAGGCCATTCATATGTTCATGGCTATGTCTTGTATATCACAGGGTTGGTTCTACATAGCATTTCAAAGGTAACTAGATCACAACAGAATTGGTGACACAAATGTCACTCATACTCACCGAGTCAAGCTGATCAAGGGAAATGCTTCCAACATTTTTCTGCACAGAGTAGTCCTGCCCGATGTAGGCATAGCTAAAAAAAAAAAAAAAAAAATACTGGGTCAGGCCACTCAGCTGATGTAGTGTTCAAGGATCAATTTGTCACCAACAGGGACAACCAGATATCAGGGGCATCACCGGTCAAAATACAATTAGACAAAATAAAAACAAAAACTTTAACTTTTCAAATAAATTATTTCGGCAAGTTGTTTAATCCGTTGATTGGTAGGTAAGAAGCGTCTTCTTATAGTTGTGATCAATTAAGCTTTGGTTTTAACGCGATCCAAACTAGCAATTACCACTAGCAAATACCACTGTAGCTTCACTGAAGGTAATACCAGGAGGGGAGAAGAGAAACACGGAGGAGAGAGAGACAGGGGGGAGTGGGGAGAGAGAAGGGGAGAGAGAGGAGGGGGTGGCGACAGAGGAGGAACGGGAAAGGGGAAGGTGAGGAGGGTGAGGTGAGAGAGAGAGGATGGAGGGGGAGCGATGAGTGGGCGAGCGATAAGGGGGGTGAGGATGCAGGTAGCTAAGAAAGGGGGGAGCGGGGAAGGGGGGGATATAATATCGATATTTGTATATCACAGTAAGTAATACCCAATAACATCCTCCATTACCTGAGGTGCTTCAGCAGTGGTTGCAACCTCTCATCTCCTTGGATTGCAGGTAGGCCTCGAGCAGTGATCTTCAACAGCAGTGAAAACACACACACATATATCAACAAATAAATAGAATTTAAAAATAAAACGAAGTTAGGAGGAGAAGGGGGATCAGATGAACCTCTTAATAAAAAAATAAGCAAAACTCGAGGAGCAACGCCAAACTCAGACATGCAGATTTACGTGTGTGGCACAATCAAGCCATTCACGATACACACAGGTCGAGGGTTTAGTGCGTGATAAACCAGATCCTCCAAATCCCTCGTCCCGAGTCTGTACCAGGAGAACCATATAGACAACCAAAAGTGCACAAACATGTCAACAGCAGGAGAAGAACACAGCCACACAATGGTGGAGCTTGTCCAAAGTGTAGATAAAACAAATGTGAAAATAAGTTAACACCAAAAAAAAAATCACATTTTGGCTTATGATACTGCATTACCACAAAATGTTCCTCTCATCTCAAAAAACAATTAAAAAAAAAAGACTTGGCAGTCGATGAAATTGCTTTGTTGGAATAGCAAATTCACACTCACAGCGAGGGCCCTGGAGAGCGAGGTGCGAAAATCATTGAGCACGATGGAAACAAGGTCGTTGTGTGGTATGTAGGCCAAGCCATGACGGAGAAAGACCTTCCGACCACGGACCAGATCGAGTGCATCCGTGAATGGCACCTGCAGGGAAAGGTCAAAGTTCAATAAATAATATTCCCATTGCTTAAAACTGTGAGTAACTGTACATCAGTCAATTACTGTGTTTGCACTTAGGTTTTTCTCCAAAGGAACAGGCCCTAGGAAGGCGTTTCATTGCGGTGAGTTATGTGAGAATTTCTACAAATGCAGTTCAAACTAGAACGGCACTCGGTAGAGCGAATACCTCCACCAGGCTGAACAGTCTGTTTTGTATCCCACTGATAGACCGAATCTGGATTCGGACCTGAACCAAAATCGAATCGGCTTGTTCTTGTCACCTAACCAACTCATCCACAAAGTTTATTCCATAACTCGTCCACAACTTTTTAAACTATGTTATATATCGCTTTTCGCCCGATTCCTCAATGGTGAAGAATTACCTCAGAAAGCCCGAAACAAGTGTGGGTCCACCCTCAGGAGAGCCAGGAAACAATATCTCTCCATTCTCAAGACCGAACTCTCTTATCTGTCTCCCTCTTCCAAATCCTGGTGTCGTCTGGTCAAATCAGTTTCTGATGATTGTTCCCCCTCCATCCCCTCCCTTACCTCAAACGGCTACACAGCTGACTCCGCACGTGAAAAAGCTGAATGCCTCAACTCTGTGTTTGCCTCTAAATCTTGTGTCCCAAACCCATCCCTCTCTGTACCCACCGTACCCAGTCGTACCCAGCTGCTCCTGGACTCTGTTTCCTTTCCTCCTGACAAGGTGGAAAAGTTTCTGTCAACCCTCAACTCTGATTCTGCAATTGGACCTGACAGCATCAGCCCACGGGTCCTAAAATCCTGTTCTTCCGCTCTTTCACTCCCTCTCTCTGTTCTCTTCACCCTCTCTTTTGCTGAAGGTCATCTGCCATCTGCTTGGAAATCAGCCAACATCACCGCTTTACACAAAAAGGTGCAAAAACAGATCCTTGCAACTACAGACCAATCAGCCTTCTCCCAATTATCAGCAGTCATGGACTCCATCATTGCTTCGGATATGAAATCTTTCCTCTTCTCCAATGGCTTGATCTCTGATCATCAATTTGGTTTCAGAGCAGGTCACTCTACTCTGGACATGCTGCTTCTGCTGTCTCAACAATGGATGGAGGTCCTCAATGCCAAACAGGAAATTAGAGCCGTCTCCCTTGACACATCACGTGCCTTCGATACGGTCTGGCACCCCGCTCTGCTCATCAAACTCTCCTCCTTTGGTATCCATGGAAATCTCCACGCATGGCTGGCGGACTTCCTCTCTAGTCGCAGTCAACATGTGGCCCTGAATGGGTTCTCTCATCTCCTCTTTTTCTCAAGCTTTTGGGTCTCACTATCTGCCATGATCTTTCCTGGGAAAACCACATTTCCAAGCTGGCCTCCAAAGCCAGTCGCCGACTGGGCATCCTCCGTCGTGCGAAGTCCATCCTTGGCACACCTGAGCTCCTCACCACATACAAGGCTTTCATCCGCAGCTCAATGGAGTACTGCTCTCCCATCTGGGCTGGTGCTCCTGCCTCACACCTAGCTCGTCTTCACGCTGTTGAAACCAAAGCGTTCAGAATCATTGGAATCTCCCGCGATGAAGCTATCTCCGAGGGCCTTTCACTTACTCACCGCAGGGCAGGTTGGTGGTCTTTCTGTCTTCTACTGACTCCTCTCTGGCCTTGCCCCCCCCCCCCCCCAGCTCTCTCTGGGCTCTGTCCCCCAAATATTCCTACAGGTCGCACAAGATCTGCCTGCAACCCTTTTATGGTCAAACTGCCAAAATCAAGACTCTGCTCACCTTCACTCCTTCATTCCTCTTTTCTCCCGCCTCTGGAACAAACTCCCTCACTCTCTTCAATCCCACTCCTCCCTCCAGGTCTTTAAAACAGCTGTTCACAACCATCTCTTATCCTCCCCATCCAAAACCTTGATCTTTTTTACCCCCGCTAATTTCACCCCAAATCCACTTTTTTGAAAAACCAACTTCTTTCCTGGAAGTCCTTGGTGTCCTTGTGTTTTATACTTCTCCCACTCCCTCCCCCTTCCCACGCAACCTTTCACCAAGCCCTCTCCCTCCCACACATCTCCCGATGTACCTGCTCTCAAATGTTGTGTTTGTCTGCTTCCCCTTCTCTCCCCATCTTGTCTACCGCTCCCTCTTTTTATATATTTTGTTTGTCTGTTTGATTTTTTTTTTTTGTGATAAATGTTAGCTCTTTCACGAGCCTCGATCCTGTATCCAAAAAAAATAAATAATAATAATCACTTCAAAAATTACATAATTCTCGTATCCGAATCCATATTCAGATCTTAAACAAAATCGAATCGATTCGTCCCTGTCACACACCCAACATGTCCGCTAAGTTTAGTCCGAAACGGTCCATTTTGAGATATCCTGCTGTATGTCGGTTTTAGCCCCATCACTCAATGGTGAAAAATCACTTTTAAAATTCTCTGATCCGGATCGGGATCCAGATCTTCAGCAAAATTGAATCAATTCTTCCTTGTCACACACACAACCTCTCCACCAAGTTTCATCCGAATCCGTCCACAACTTTTTGAGATATCCTGCTATATATTGTTTTTGCAGTCTCTCAATGATGAAGAATCACTTTTAAAAAATTCTGGGATCCAGATCCGGATCCGGATCTTCACCAAAATCTAATAATTTCGTTCTTGTCACACACACTACCATCTCTGCAAAATTTCGTCCAATTCCGTATACAAATTTTTGAGATATCTTTTTCACAAACAAACAGATAAACAGACAGGGGTGAAAACATAACCTCCATCCACCTTCAGTGGCGGAAGTAATTATCTGCTTTCTCGGATTTGGAGGATTTTACAGACGTGGCACTTAATATGGAATTTTTTTTTTCTTGACTTGGGTTTAATTTCTGAACTCAGTATATCAATCTGGTGAGTTTCTTTTACACTTCGGTGATTTCTTTGTTAAAAGAACCATGTCACTGATTGTCTGTCGCAGCAAGAAGTCAATAACAGGATTATATCACAGGTGGCATGACAAAATGTACGGACAGGTACATTTGACGATTGGCTTCACAATCGGATATACAAGGGTTGTTGCGTTCTGCATTAGAGGAAAACAACTGCTGCACGTCCACAAAAGTTATTGCCGCTTCCTCTAGAGATGGTCTGTCAACTCGACAATGCTGTTTGTCATGGAGTGGTGGCTTTACGAAATTCCGGCATGAAACAGCGTGCTTTGCTCGGCAGTATGGCATCACTCAAGGTCAGGTGTCAAAGATCCTGAAACAAAATGCACAGAGGGGTGTCCCTACTCCAATACCGAGGCCAGGACGTCCCCGCAAAACCACAAGGAGGGATGATCGCCAGCTGCACCGGTTAGTCCACAATGGCCGTACCAAGTCAGCTAATCGGCTTGGGACTGAGTGGCAGCAAATGAAAAATGTGCCTGTATCCAGAAGGCTAGTCAACCAACGACTGGTTCAAGCAGGCTATCGTGCCAGGCGTCCCCTGAGAAAGCCACGCCTGGCCAGACAACACCGCCAGCGCCAATTGCAGTGGGCCAGAGAGCACCGTCAATGGCAGCCAGGACACTGGAATCACGTGATCTTCAGTGACGAGTCTAGATTTCTGGTCTATCGTCAAGATGGCCACGTCCGAGTGCGCAGACAAGTGCATGAAGCCCACAACGAAGAATGTATAGTGCCAAGAGTCCAAGCTGGAGGTGGTGGGGTGACCGTTTGGGCTGCTTTTCATGCAGGGGGCAAAACTGACCTGGTTGTTCTGAATGGAAACCTGAACCAGTTCAAGTACAGGGTCATTCTGGAAGAAACATTGCTTCCATTTGCTCGTGCAGCCTTTTGAGGAAACTTTGTCTTCCAAGATGACAATGCACGGCCAGATCGTGCTCGCATGATCCAACACTTTCTTGCTGACCGTGGTGTAGAGCATATGGAGTGGCCTGCCATGTCCCCGGATATGAATCCGACAGAGAACTTGTGGGCAGAATTAACGTGTCGAATCAATAACTTGGACCAGCAGGCTACCTCTGTGCGTGAATTGCAGCAGACTATTGTCACTGCATGGCAAGCGATTCCTATCCAAACCTTGGCAAATCTCGTGAACAGCATGCCTCGACGTGTATGTGCTCTCCTGAATGCTCGTGGGGGTTACACGAAGTACTGAACTGTAATTTTACTGTCCGTAATCCCAGTCGTGATTTAACTTTTGTTTTTGTTTAAAAAAAATTTGGCTAATGTGCAAAATAAAGAGATACTTCTGGAAAACGCACAGAAGTTTAACACAGTACTGTTCGTGAATTGAGTTCGATATCAGTTTACATCACTTTCAAGGATCAATTTATTTGCTTCGAAATGTCAAATGTGGTTTTTGTTTCTTTTAAAGGTCACATTAACAAAATCTCGAATAATTTCAACATAATTCCAATGAACTTTTGGTTCTAAGTCATCTTGAAAAGTAAGTTCACCCCCACAAAAAAAATATTCCATATTAAATGCCAAGTCTTAAGGTATAACTTCCAAAAGTAAATCCTTTTTATCTATCATTTATTTGCGTACTAGTGGTACAGACAAGAAGCTGATATTTTAGGTCCCCCATCTTTGGGGTGGTATGAGGAATACATCTGTGCAATTTGAAAGCTAAATCTTAAAAGGTTTAAAAAAAAATATCGCATACTCAAGCCAAGTTAGATGCCATGGCAACATAATCCAACTGTAATCTAATCATATTAAGATAATGTGATGAGGAATATGTATCTGCAATATGAAAGCTAAATGTTCAACCTTTTTTTAGCCACGTCGCAAGACGCTGGTCATAGAGTGCCCTCTGCTGTTGTTCTTGTTCTTCTTGTTCTTCTTGCAGAGAAGACAAAACCTCAAAGCTCCACCCATTCTGGGAACCATAGCTCCACCCATTGTGGGAGAGGCTTCATATAAACAATTATCCACCATTTTATTAACTCGCATAGCTTTGAGGCCTGTTTTGTAGGCCCGTGGTGTCTTCCTCTCTCACACAGTTTTATTTCAAATCAAATTCGATATATCATTTCATTTTTCACAGTCGCTAACATAGTTTTAGACTCGGTTGAAAAAAAACGGGAAGAAATTCCGATGAAAGTTGCCCTTTATAGAACGAAATGAATTCTCAAAGGACTGTAACTTCAAGTCCATCGAGATTTTTTTTTTTTTTAATCGCGGTATGGTCAGTCATACACCGCCTGAAATAACAGATGGGAAAATGCCGAGATATATTAAAAATTCGTCCATTTGATGACAATCGTCACGATGAAATATTTAATTTATACGTCGTCACAATAATGTGGAGAGAGGAGCATAGCTTCGTTCACGTGTCGCCACATACGGGAAATTGCCGAGATATATATTTTTTAAATCGCGGCATGGTCAGTCATACACCGCCTGAAATAACAGACGGGAAAATGCCGAGATATATTAAAAATTCGTCCATTTGATGACAATCGTCACGATGAAATATTTAATTTATACGTCGTCACAATAATGTGGAGAGAGGAGCATAGCTTCGTTCACGTGTCGCCACACACGGGAAATTGCCGAGATATATTTTTTTTAAATCGCGGCATGGTCAGTCATACACCACCTGAAATAACAGACGGGAAAATGCCGAGATATATTTTCACTTTGCTCAAAAATAACATCAAGTAATCGAATCAATAGGAATGTCCTGTGCCTATAACATCGACGTTATAGGCACAGCTGAATCTAGGCATTGTGTAACATCGACGCGGCTTTTGTTTTAATTAAAACTTTTTGTACTTGTTGATACATCGCATACACAAAGTACATGGACAGATGATCGGTCAGTCAGTCAGAGCTCATTATAATTCTCCCCATCTCTGACCTTGTTGGAGGGGTGGAAGACAATGATGTAATAACAGGGCTCCAAATTCAGCATTCAAAGGACAGAGTTAAATCTGGCTTGAGGCATATTGGGTAATGGAAGACATTAAACGTGACTTTTTCAATTATTTACATCGGCATGGGGACAAGCCTCATATCTGGCAGATCGACGGCCTCCCGTCCAGCCTCGAATCATCTCCACTCATTTGTTCCTCTTTTTCCCCACCTGTGGAGCAAGCTTCCACATTCTCTTCGATCACATTCTTCCCTCTGGGTCTTCAAGACAGCTGTTCACCATGATCTCAGATCGTCCCCAATCCAAAACCATGATCTTTTCGACCTTTGCCAACCCCCTGCCCCCACACAACCCCAATCCATCCTTCCAATTTTTCCAGTTTTCCTTCTTGAGAGTTTCCTTCTGTAACCATCTTGTCCATCCCATGCATCTTCGCCTGCCCCCAATGTTCAAGTCTCCCTCCATCTTGTCCTTGAACTTCATTGTTGGTGTATTATTCCACACTACTTCAGCAGGAGGAATTTTAAATGCGCTGCTTGTACCTCCCAATCAGAACTCTCCCTGACACGCTTTATTTGTTTGGACGGCGTGAGCAGAACTGCGGTTACGTCCAAAGTACAGCTTTGCAGTATAGAAAGGGAATCAATCGGTGAAGCCTTAAATCGACGTCACCAACCTTGTAAAAATCTTGGGTGTCAAACAATTCTTTCATTCCAAACGTCGAATTGATCAGCTGTGTCTTCAACTCAACTTTTTCATTTGGAGGAATCTGCATTACAAAAAATAAGATTACACGTGTATACATCGTTAAAAGTTTGTATACAAGGGCAGGGTTCACATCTCATAAATAGAATTGGGAAAGAAAAAATAGCTTTACAGCAGGTGTTGTGTCAAACTTAAGAATAATTTTCACAAATAAAGCAGACCAACAACAAGAAAAAGAGCTCGCCAGGATGTATTTTCAGTGGTTTTTAAGGCTTTTGTGTTAAATCAAATATGGCGGCCGAACCACGTGACCGATGACATCATCATTCTTTTTTTTCCTAAACTAATTTATTCCTAGATTATGCTCAAGAAATTTCATCTTGATCGAATGAAGTTTTGTACTTGTCGAGTTATGACATCATAATGGAGGCACCTATGACATCATCATTAACGTATTTTATTCCCCATGGAGAGTTCTTTACAATGAGCCATGTGTCAATGTTTTCTTTTTAGCACTTTCGGAGATATGGAGGTGCAAAGTTTTTCGGTTTTTCCAAGATGGCGGCTGAACCACGTGACCTATGACGTCATAATTATTTAAAAATATATACAGGTGGAGTTGCACCTATGGTGAAAATTTCCTGTCAATCGGACCAACGGTTGCAGAGAAAATCATATTTATTCTGTGCGGACAAACAGACAGACAGACAGAGACAACAAACGGACTCAAATGCAATACCCTCTCCTCCGGCGAGGGTAATAATGACAACAAACAAGTGAATCCACTTGGATTCCGCCCAGGTTGGCACATGGAAATTATGATGTAGCATAATTATCATCTCGGGTCAAGATTTGAAATTATGCCATGGTTTTTGTAAAATTGCTACTAGTATTCACATTATGTACTTTTCTTTTGATTTAAACATCCATAAATACAAAACAAATAGTTTTGTAATCTTAAAAATTTATTAAATGTACAAAAAATGGCATTTGTACAAAAAATGACATTTGTAAGAATATAAATGACATATTACAAAATCATATTTTCTGCTCTGGGTCTGGCAAATTTTCATTGACATTTGCCCAGTTTCAACTTTTATTGACCCAGAGGGTCATTTGGGTCCTCTGGGTCATTTGGGTCCTCTGGGTCATTTGGGTCCTCTGGGTCATTTGGGTCATTTGGGTCCTCTGGGTCATTTGGGTCCTCTGGGTCATTTGGGTCCTCTGGGTCATTTGGGTCCTCTGGGTCATTTGGGTCCTCTGGGTCATTTGGGTCCTCTGGGTCATTTGGGTCCTCTGGGTCATTTGGGTCCTCTGGGTCATTTGGGTCCTCTGGGTCATTTGGGTCCTCTGGGTCATTTGGGTCCTCTGGGTCATTTGGGTCCTCTGGGTCATTTGGGTCCTCTGGGTCATTTGGGTCCTCTGGGTCATTTGGGTCATTTGGGGCCTCTGGGTCATTTGGGTCCTCTGGGTCATTTGGGTCCTCTGGGTCATTTGGGTCCTATATTCCTATCCTATAACATATATATCCTATAACCTATCCTATATATATCCTATATCATATAACATATATCCTATATATCCTATAACATAACATATAACAAATATATCCGATATTATGTACTAGCGAGCGGCCGCGTACCAACCAAAGGGGTAGCCCATGGTTAGCCTAAATATAGATTTGATGACGTCATGTTTACACATCTGAGCGACAGAAACTGTCTACACATCTGAGCGACAGAAACGTCTACACTGTTGGAGCTTCACTTTTGGAGAGACAGAAATTCTGGGTCATTTGGGTCCTCTGGGTCATTTGGGTCATTTGGGTCCTCTGGGTCATTTGGGTCCTCTGGGTCATTTGGGTCCTCTGGGGCATTTGGGTCCTCTGGGGCATTTGGGTCCTCTGGGTCATTTGGGTCCTCTGGGTCATTTGGGTCCTCTGGGTCATTTGGGTCCTCTGGGTCATTTGGGTCCTCTGGGTCATTTGGGTCCTCTGGGTCATTTGGGTCATTTGGGTCCTCTGGGTCATTTGGGTCATTTGGGTCCTCTGGGTCATTTGGGTCATTTGGGTCCTCTGGGTCATTTGGGTCCTCTGGGTCATTTGGGTCCTCTGGGTCATTTGGGTCCTCTGGGTCATTTGGGTCCTCTGGGTCATTTGGGTCCTCTGGGTCATTTGGGTCCTCTGGGTCATTTGGGTCCTCTGGGTCATTTGGGTCCTCTGGGTCATTTGGGTCCTCTGGGTCATTTGGGTCCTCTGGGTCATTTGGGTCCTCTGGGTCATTTGGGTCCTCTGGGTCATTTGGGTCCTCTGGGTCATTTGGGTCCTCTGGGTCATTTGGGTCATTTGGGTCCTCTGGGTCATTTGGGTCCTCTGGGTCATTTGGGTCCTCTGGGTCATTTGGGTCCTCTGGGTCATTTGGGTCCTCTGGGTCATTTGGGTCCTCTGGGTCATTTGGGTCCTCTGGGTCATTTGGGTCCTATATTCCTATCCTATAACATATATATCCTATAACCTATCCTATATATATCCTATATCATATAACATATATCCTATATATCCTATAACATAACATATAACAAATATATCCTATATTATGTACTAGCGAGCGGCCGCGTACCAGCCAAAGGGGTAGCCCATGGTTAGCCTAAATATAGATTTGATGACGTCATGTTTACACATCTGAGCGACAGAAACTGTCTACACATCTGAGCGACAGAAACGTCTACACTGTTGGAGCTTCACTTTTGGAGAGACAGAAATTCTGGGTCATTTGGGTCCTCTGGGTCATTTGGGTCATTTGGGTCCTCTGGGTCATTTGGGTCCTCTGGGTCATTTGGGTCCTCTGGGTCATTTGGGTCCTCTGGGTCATTTGGGTCCTCTGGGTCATTTGGGTCCTCTGGGTCATTTGGGTCCTCTGGGTCATTTGGGTCCTCTGGGTCATTTGGGTCCTCTGGGTCATTTGGGTCCTCTGGGTCATTTGGGTCCTCTGGGTCATTTGGGTCCTCTGGGTCATTTGGGTCCTCTGGGTCATTTGGGTCCTATATTCCTATCCTATAACATATATATCCTATAACCTATCCTATATATATCCTATATCATATAACATATATCCTATATATCCTATAACATAACATATAACAAATATACACAAAGAATTAAGTTAAGCACCCCTACACAACGAATTAAGGTAAGCACCCCCTAATATATATTCTTTGTGTATATGTATACATTGGCATATATTATAAGGTATGTGAGATCAAATAATGATTGGTATGACATTAGCAATTATCCATTGATGAAATTGAGTGATCAAAGTGAAAAAAAGTGATTGGTTGAGTCAGTGATCCGATCACATGGGTCCTACACACGTTATTGACGCAAAGATCGCTAGAGGTCTTCTCAGAACAATGACTGTACGTTAGAAAACATAAACGTCATCCACACTGTCCGTGATGGACCTATAGCTCCATACTTAAATTGAGGTGAAAATATGCCTAAAATTCCCAAAAAATTTCACCTTAAATTATTCAGAATAAAATATTGAAAACGGCATGATTGTTATGTTTTTATGTGACCATAATATCACTTCTCCAGAAAATATAGCAATATCATGGGTATATTACACTGTTTTGACGACAACAAACTTGTAATGTGCGAGGTTGTAAAAAAACGGGGGGGGTGCTTAACTTGATTCTTTGTGTATATATCCTATATTATGTACTAGCGAGCGGCCGCGTACCAGCCAAAGGGGTAGCCCATGGTTAGCCTAAATATAGATTTGATGACGTCATGTTTACACATCTGAGCGACAGAAACTGTCTACACATCTGAGCGACAGAAACGTCTACACTGTTGGAGCTTCACTTTTGGAGAGACAGAAATTCTGGGTCATTTGGGTCCTCTGGGTCATTTGGGTCATTTGGGTCCTCTGGGTCATTTGGGTCCTCTGGGTCATTTGGGTCCTCTGGGTCATTTGGGTCCTCTGGGTCATTTGGGTCATCTGGGTCATTTGGGTCCTCTGGGTCATTTGGGTCCTCTGGGTCATTTGGGTCCTCTGGGTCATTTGGGTCCTCTGGGTCATTTGGGTCCTCTGGGTCATTTGGGTCCTCTGGGTCATTTGGGTCCTCTGGGTCATTTGGGTCCTCTGGGTCATTTGGGTCCTCTGGGTCCTCTGGGTCATTTGGGTCCTCTGGGTCCTCTGGGTCATTTGGGTCCTCTGGGTCATTTGGGTCATTTGGGTCCTCTGGGTCATTTGGGTCCTCTGGGTCATTTGGGTCATCTGGGTCATTTGGGTCCTCTGGGTCATTTGGGTCCTCTGGGTCCTCTGGGTCATTTGGGTCCTCTGGGTCATTTGGGTCCTCTGGGTCATTTGGGTCCTCTGGGTCATTTGGGTCCTCTGGGTCATTTGGGTCCTCTGGGTCATTTGGGTAATTTGGGTCCTCTGGGTCATTTGGGTCCTCTGGGTCATTTGGGTCCTCTGGGTCATTTGGGTCCTATATTCCTATCCTATAACATATATATCCTATAACCTATCCTATATATATCCTATATCATATAACATATATCCTATATATCCTATAACATAACATATAACAAATATATCCTATATTATGTACTAGCGAGCGGCCGCGTACCAGCCAAAGGGGTAGCCCATGGTTAGCCTAAATATAGATTTGATAACGTCATGTTTACACATCTGAGCGACAGAAACTGTCTACACATCTGAGCGACAGAAACGTCTACACTGTTGGAGCTTCACTTTTGGAGAGACAGAAATTCTGGGTCATTTGGGTCCTCTGGGTCATTTGGGTCCTCTGGGTCATTTGGGTCATTTGGGTCCTCTGGGTCATTTGGGTCCTCTGGGTCATTTGGGTCCTCTGGGTCCTCTGGGTCATTTGGGTCATTTGGGTCCTCTGGGTCATTTGGGTCCTCTGGGTCATTTGGGTCATTTGGGTCCTCTGGGTCATTTGGGTCCTCTGGGTCATTTGGGTCATTTGGGTCCTCTGGGTCATTTGGGTCCTCTGGGTCATTTGGGTCCTCTGGGTCATTTGGGTCCTCTGGGTCATTTGGGTCCTCTGGGTCATTTGGGTCCTCTGGGTCATTTGGGTCCTCTGGGTCATTTGGGTCCTCTGGGTCATTTGGGTCCTCTGGGTCATTTGGGTCCTATATTCCTATCCTATAACATATATATCCTATAACCTATCCTATATATATCCTATATCATATAACATATATCCTATATATCCTATAACATAACATATAACAAATATATCCTATATTATGTACTAGCGAGCGGCCGCGTACCAGCCAAAGGGGTAGCCCATGGTTAGCCTAAATATAGATTTGATGACGTCATGTTTACACATCTGAGCGACAGAAACTGTCTACACATCTGAGCGACAGAAACGTCTACACTGTTGGAGCTTCACTTTTGGAGAGACAGAAATTCTGGGTCATTTGGGTCCTCTGGGTCATTTGGGTCATTTGGGTCCTCTGGGTCATTTGGGTCCTCTGGGTCATTTGGGTCCTCTGGGTCATTTGGGTCCTCTGGGTCATTTGGGTCCTCTGGGTCATTTGGGTCCTCTGGGTCATTTGGGTCCTCTGGGTCATTTGGGTCCTCTGGGTCATTTGGGTCCTCTGGGTCATTTGGGTCCTCTGGGTCATTTGGGTCCTCTGGGTCATTTGGGTCCTCTGGGTCATTTGGGTCCTCTGGGTCATTTGGGTCCTCTGGGTCATTTGGGTCCTCTGGGTCATTTGGGTCCTCTGGGTCATTTGGGTCCTATATTCCTATCCTATAACATATATATCCTATAACCTATCCTATATATATCCTATATCATATAACATATATCCTATATATCCTATAACATAACATATAACAAATATACACAAAGAATTAAGTTAAGCACCCCTACACAACGAATTAAGGTAAGCACCCCCTAATATATATTCTTTGTGTATATGTATACATTGGCATATATTATAAGGTATGTGAGATCAAATAATGATTGGTATGACATTAGCAATTATCCATTGATGAAATTGAGTGATCAAAGTGAAAAAAAGTGATTGGTTGAGTCAGTGATCCGATCACATGGGTCCTACACACGTTATTGACGCAAAGATCGCTAGAGGTCTTCTCAGAACAATGACTGTACGTTAGAAAACATAAACGTCATCCACACTGTCCGTGATGGACCTATAGCTCCATACTTAAATTGAGGTGAAAATATGCCTAAAATTCCCAAAAAATTTCACCTTAAATTATTCAGAATAAAATATTGAAAACGGCATGATTGTTATGTTTTTATGTGACCATAATATCACTTCTCCAGAAAATATAGCAATATCATGGGTATATTACACTGTTTTGACGACAACAAACTTGTAATGTGCGAGGTTGTAAAAAAACGGGGGGGGTGCTTAACTTGATTCTTTGTGTATATATCCTATATTATGTACTAGCGAGCGGCCGCGTACCAGCCAAAGGGGTAGCCCATGGTTAGCCTAAATATAGATTTGATGACGTCATGTTTACACATCTGAGCGACAGAAACTGTCTACACATCTGAGCGACAGAAACGTCTACACTGTTGGAGCTTCACTTTTGGAGAGACAGAAATTCTGGGTCATTTGGGTCCTCTGGGTCATTTGGGTCATTTGGGTCCTCTGGGTCATTTGGGTCCTCTGGGTCATTTGGGTCCTCTGGGTCATTTGGGTCCTCTGGGTCATTTGGGTCCTCTGGGTCATTTGGGTCCTCTGGGTCATTTGGGTCATTTGGGTCCTCTGGGTCATTTGGGTCCTCTGGGTCATTTGGGTCCTCTGGGTCATTTGGGTCCTCTGGGTCATTTGGGTCCTCTGGGTCATTTGGGTCCTCTGGGTCATTTGGGTCCTCTGGGTCATTTGGGTCCTCTGGGTCATTTGGGTCATTTAGGTCCTCTGGGTCATTTGGGTCCTCTGGGTCATTTGGGTCCTCTGGGTCATTTGGGTCATTTGGGTCCTCTGGGTCATTTGGGTCATCTGGGTCATTTGGGTCCTCTGGGTCATTTGGGTCCTCTGGGTCCTCTGGGTCCTCTGGGTCATTTGGGTCCTCTGGGTCATTTGGGTCCTCTGGGTCATTTGGGTCCTCTGGGTCATTTGGGTCATTTGGGTAATTTGGGTCCTCTGGGTCATTTGGGTCCTCTGGGTCATTTGGGTCCTCTGGGTCATTTGGGTCCTATATTCCTATCCTATAACATATATATCCTATAACCTATCCTATATATATCCTATATCATATAACATATATCCTATATATCCTATAACATAACATATAACAAATATATCCTATATTATGTACTAGCGAGCGGCCGCGTACCAGCCAAAGGGGTAGCCCATGGTTAGCCTAAATATAGATTTGATAACGTCATGTTTACACATCTGAGCGACAGAAACTGTCTACACATCTGAGCGACAGAAACGTCTACACTGTTGGAGCTTCACTTTTGGAGAGACAGAAATTCTGGGTCATTTGGGTCCTCTGGGTCATTTGGGTCCTCTGGGTCATTTGGGTCCTCTGGGTCATTTGGGTCCTCTGGGTCATTTGGGTCCTCTGGGTCATTTGGGTCATTTGGGTCCTCTGGGTCATTTGGGTCCTCTGGGTCATTTGGGTCCTCTGGGTCATTTGGGTCCTCTGGGTCATTTGGGTCCTCTGGGTCATTTGGGTCCTCTGGGTCATTTGGGTCCTCTGGGTCATTTGGGTCCTCTGGGTCATTTGGGTCCTCTGGGTCATTTGGGTCCTCTGGGTCATTTGGGTCCTCTGGGTCATTTGGGTCCTCTGGGTCATTTGGGTCCTCTGGGTCATTTGGGTCCTCTGGGTCATTTGGGTCCTATATTCCTATCCTATAACATATATATCCTATAACCTATCCTATATATATCCTATATCATATAACATATATCCTATATATCCTATAACATAACATATAACAAATATATCCTATATTATGTACTAGCGAGCGGCCGCGTACCAGCCAAAGGGGTAGCCCATGGTTAGCCTAAATATAGATTTGATGACGTCATGTTTACACATCTGAGCGACAGAAACTGTCTACACATCTGAGCGACAGAAACGTCTACACTGTTGGAGCTTCACTTTTGGAGAGACAGAAATTCTGGGTCATTTGGGTCCTCTGGGTCATTTGGGTCATTTGGGTCCTCTGGGTCATTTGGGTCCTCTGGGTCATTTGGGTCCTCTGGGTCATTTGGGTCCTCTGGGTCATTTGGGTCCTTTGGGTCCTCTGGGTCATTTGGGTCCTCTGGGTCATTTGGGTCCTCTGGGTCATTTGGGTCCTCTGGGTCATTTGGGTCCTCTGGGTCATTTGGGTCCTCTGGGTCATTTGGGTCATTTGGGTCCTCTGGGTCATTTGGGTCCTCTGGGTCATTTGGGTCCTCTGGGTCATTTGGGTCCTCTGGGTCATTTGGGTCCTCTGGGTCATTTGGGTCCTCTGGGTCATTTGGGTCCTCTGGGTCATTTGGGTCCTCTGGGTCATTTGGGTCCTCTGGGTCATTTGGGTCCTCTGGGTCATTTGGGTCCTCTGGGTCATTTGGGTCCTCTGGGTCATTTGGGTCCTCTGGGTCATTTGGGTCCTCTGGGTCCTCTGGGTCCTCTGGGTCCTCTGGGTCCTCTGGGTCATTTGGGTCCTCTGGGTCATTTGGGTCCTCTGGGTCATTTGGGTCCTCTGGGTCATTTGGGTCCTCTGGGTCATTTGGGTCCTCTGGGTCATTTGGGTCCTCTGGGTCATTTGGGTCCTCTGGGTCATTTGGGTCCTATATTCCTATCCTATAACATATATATCCTATAACCTATCCTATATATATCCTATATCATATAACATATATCCTATATATCCTATAACATAACATATAACAAATATATCCTATATTATGTACTAGCGAGCGGCCGCGTACCAGCCAAAGGGGTAGCCCATGGTTAGCCTAAATATAGATTTGATGACGTCATGTTTACACATCTGAGCGACAGAAACTGTCTACACATCTGAGCGACAGAAACGTCTACACTGTTGGAGCTTCACTTTTGGAGAGACAGAAATTCTGGGTCATTTGGGTCCTCTGGGTCATTTGGGTCATTTGGGTCCTCTGGGTCATTTGGGTCCTCTGGGTCATTTGGGTCCTCTGGGTCATTTGGGTCCTCTGGGTCATTTGGGTCCTCTGGGTCCTCTGGGTCATTTGGGTCATTTGGGTCATTTGGGTCCTCTGGGTCATTTGGGTCCTCTGGGTCATTTGGGTCCTCTGGGTCATTTGGGTCCTCTGGGTCATTTGGGTCCTCTGGGTCATTTGGGTCCTCTGGGTCATTTGGGTCCTCTGGGTCATTTGGGTCCTCTGGGTCATTTGGGTCCTCTGGGTCATTTGGGTCCTCTGGGTCATTTGGGTCCTCTGGGTCATTTGGGTCCTCTGGGTCATTTGGGTCCTCTGGGTCATTTGGGTCCTATATTCCTATCCTATAACATATATATCCTATAACCTATCCTATATATATCCTATATCATATAACATATATCCTATATATCCTATAACATAACATATAACAAATATACACAAAGAATTAAGTTAAGCACCCCTACACAACGAATTAAGGTAAGCACCCCCTAATATATATTCTTTGTGTATATGTATACATTGGCATATATTATAAGGTATGTGAGATCAAATAATGATTGGTATGACATTAGCAATTATCCATTGATGAAATTGAGTGATCAAAGTGAAAAAAAGTGATTGGTTGAGTCAGTGATCCGATCACATGGGTCCTACACACGTTATTGACGCAAAGATCGCTAGAGGTCTTCTCAGAACAATGACTGTACGTTAGAAAACATAAACGTCATCCACACTGTCCGTGATGGACCTATAGCTCCATACTTAAATTGAGGTGAAAATATGCCTAAAATTCCCAAAAAATTTCACCTTAAATTATTCAGAATAAAATATTGAAAACGGCATGATTGTTATGTTTTTATGTGACCATAATATCACTTCTCCAGAAAATATAGCAATATCATGGGTATATTACACTGTTTTGACGACAACAAACTTGTAATGTGCGAGGTTGTAAAAAAACGGGGGGGGGGGGTGCTTAACTTGATTCTTTGTGTATATATCCTATATTATGTACTAGCGAGCGGCCGCGTACCAGCCAAAGGGGTAGCCCATGGTTAGCCTAAATATAGATTTGATGACGTCATGTTTACACATCTGAGCGACAGAAACTGTCTACACATCTGAGCGACAGAAACGTCTACACTGTTGGAGCTTCACTTTTGGAGAGACAGAAATTCTGGGTCATTTGGGTCCTCTGGGTCATTTGGGTCATTTGGGTCCTCTGGGTCATTTGGGTCCTCTGGGTCATTTGGGTCCTCTGGGTCATTTGGGTCCTCTGGGTCATTTGGGTCCTCTGGGTCATTTGGGTCCTCTGGGTCATTTGGGTCATTTGGGTCCTCTGGGTCATTTGGGTCCTCTGGGTCATTTGGGTCCTCTGGGTCATTTGGGTCCTCTGGGTCATTTGGGTCCTCTGGGTCATTTGGGTCCTCTGGGTCATTTGGGTCATTTAGGTCCTCTGGGTCATTTGGGTCCTCTGGGTCATTTGGGTCCTCTGGGTCATTTGGGTCCTCTGGGTCATTTGGGTCATTTGGGTCCTCTGGGTCATCTGGGTCATTTGGGTCCTCTGGGTCATTTGGGTCCTCTGGGTCCTCTGGGTCCTCTGGGTCATTTGGGTCCTCTGGGTCATTTGGGTCCTCTGGGTCATTTGGGTCCTCTGGGTCATTTGGGTCATTTGGGTAATTTGGGTCCTCTGGGTCATTTGGGTCCTCTGGGTCATTTGGGTCCTCTGGGTCATTTGGGTCCTATATTCCTATCCTATAACATATATATCCTATAACCTATCCTATATATATCCTATATCATATAACATATATCCTATATATCCTATAACATAACATATAACAAATATATCCTATATTATGTACTAGCGAGCGGCCGCGTACCAGCCAAAGGGGTAGCCCATGGTTAGCCTAAATATAGATTTGATAACGTCATGTTTACACATCTGAGCGACAGAAACTGTCTACACATCTGAGCGACAGAAACGTCTACACTGTTGGAGCTTCACTTTTGGAGAGACAGAAATTCTGGGTCATTTGGGTCCTCTGGGTCATTTGGGTCCTCTGGGTCATTTGGGTCCTCTGGGTCATTTGGGTCCTCTGGGTCATTTGGGTCCTCTGGGTCATTTGGGTCATTTGGGTCCTCTGGGTCATTTGGGTCCTCTGGGTCATTTGGGTCCTCTGGGTCATTTGGGTCCTCTGGGTCATTTGGGTCCTCTGGGTCATTTGGGTCCTCTGGGTCATTTGGGTCCTCTGGGTCATTTGGGTCCTCTGGGTCATTTGGGTCCTCTGGGTCATTTGGGTCCTCTGGGTCATTTGGGTCCTCTGGGTCATTTGGGTCCTCTGGGTCATTTGGGTCCTCTGGGTCATTTGGGTCCTCTGGGTCATTTGGGTCCTATATTCCTATCCTATAACATATATATCCTATAACCTATCCTATATATATCCTATATCATATAACATATATCCTATATATCCTATAACATAACATATAACAAATATATCCTATATTATGTACTAGCGAGCGGCCGCGTACCAGCCAAAGGGGTAGCCCATGGTTAGCCTAAATATAGATTTGATGACGTCATGTTTACACATCTGAGCGACAGAAACTGTCTACACATCTGAGCGACAGAAACGTCTACACTGTTGGAGCTTCACTTTTGGAGAGACAGAAATTCTGGGTCATTTGGGTCCTCTGGGTCATTTGGGTCATTTGGGTCCTCTGGGTCATTTGGGTCCTCTGGGTCATTTGGGTCCTCTGGGTCATTTGGGTCCTCTGGGTCATTTGGGTCCTTTGGGTCCTCTGGGTCATTTGGGTCCTCTGGGTCATTTGGGTCCTCTGGGTCATTTGGGTCCTCTGGGTCATTTGGGTCCTCTGGGTCATTTGGGTCCTCTGGGTCATTTGGGTCCTCTGGGTCATTTGGGTCCTCTGGGTCATTTGGGTCCTCTGGGTCATTTGGGTCCTCTGGGTCATTTGGGTCCTCTGGGTCATTTGGGTCCTCTGGGTCATTTGGGTCCTCTGGGTCCTCTGGGTCCTCTGGGTCCTCTGGGTCCTCTGGGTCATTTGGGTCCTCTGGGTCATTTGGGTCCTCTGGGTCATTTGGGTCCTCTGGGTCATTTGGGTCCTCTGGGTCATTTGGGTCCTCTGGGTCATTTGGGTCCTCTGGGTCATTTGGGTCCTCTGGGTCATTTGGGTCCTCTGGGTCATTTGGGTCCTCTGGGTCATTTGGGTCCTCTGGGTCATTTGGGTCCTCTGGGTCATTTGGGTCCTCTGGGTCATTTGGGTCCTCTGGGTCATTTGGGTCCTCTGGGTCATTTGGGTCCTCTGGGTCATTTGGGTCCTCTGGGTCATTTGGGTCCTCTGGGTCATTTGGGTCCTCTGGGTCATTTGGGTCCTCTGGGTCATTTGGGTCCTCTGGGTCATTTGGGTCCTCTGGGTCATTTGGGTCCTCTGGGTCATTTGGGTCCTCTGGGTCATTTGGGTCCTCTGGGTCATTTGGGTCCTCTGGGTCATTTGGGTCCTCTGGGTCATTTGGGTCCTCTGGGTCATTTGGGTCCTCTGGGTCATTTGGGTCCTCTGGGTCATTTGGGTCCTCTGGGTCATTTGGGTCCTCTGGGTCATTTGGGTCCTCTGGGTCATTTGGGTCCTCTGGGTCATTTGGGTCATTTGGGTCCTCTGGGTCATTTGGGTCCTCTGGGTCATTTGGGTCCTCTGGGTCATTTGGGTCCTCTGGGTCATTTGGGTCCTCTGGGTCATTTGGGTCCTCTGGGTCATTTGGGTCCTCTGGGTCATTTGGGTCCTCTGGGTCATTTGGGTCCTCTGGGTCATTTGGGTCCTCTGGGTCATTTGGGTCCTCTGGGTCATTTGGGTCATTTGGGTCCTCTGGGTCATTTGGGTCCTCTGGGTCATTTGGGTCCTCTGGGTCCTATATTCCTATCCTATAACATATATACACAAAGAATTAAGTTAAGCACCCCCCCCCCGTTTTTTTACAACCTCGCACATTACAAGTTTGTTGTCGTCAAAACAGTGTAATATACCCATGATATTGCTATATTTTCTGGAGAAGTGATATTATGGTCACATAAAAACATAACAATCATGCCGTTTCCAATATTTTATTCTGAATAATTTAAGGTGAAATTTTTTGGGAATTTTAGGCATATTTTCACCTCAATTTAAGTATGGAGCTATAGGTCCATCACGGACAGTGTGGATGACGTTTATGTTTTCTAACGTACAGTCATTGTTCTGAGAAGACCTCTAGCGATCTTTGCGTCAATAACGTGTGTAGGACCCACGTGATCGGATCACTGACTCAACCCTACGTCTCATAGACCCTGTAAGCCGTCGTATGCGTTGCTGTGGCAGGTTGTTCCATTCCCGATGTAATGCACGTTCCAATTCATCCAGATTGGCTATTGGAGGGACCATCTTCGCAATTTGTCGTCCCAACATGTCCCAAACGTGCTCGAGGGGGTTCAGGTCAGGACTGTACGCAGGCCAGGGGATGGTTGTCACAGCACCTTGGACCTGATAACTGTGCGAGGTAACCTCAATGGAGAGCGATATGCCGAGGAAATCCTGAATACCACCGTAATCCCGCACTTCGATGACCACACCCTCGCCAGCAGACCCATCTTCATGGATGACAACGCCAGGCCTCACCGTGCGAGACGCGTCCGAGCCTTGCTGGAGCAAGGTGCTGTGACAACCATCCCCTGGCCTGCGTACAGTCCTGACCTGAACCCCCTCGAGCACGTTTGGGACATGTTGGGACGACAAATTGCGAAGATGGTCCCTCCAATAGCCAATCTGGATGAATTGGAACGTGCATTACATCGGGAATGGAACAACCTGCCACAGCAACGCATACGACGGCTTACAGGGTCTATGAGACGTAGGGTTGAGTCAGTGATCCGATCACGTGGGTCCTACACACGTTATTGACGCAAAGATCGCTAGAGGTCTTCTCAGAACAATGACTGTACGTTAGAAAACATAAACGTCATCCACACTGTCCGTGATGGACCTATAGCTCCATACTTAAATTGAGGTGAAAATATGCCTAAAATTCCCAAAAAATTTCACCTTAAATTATTCAGAATAAAATATTGAAAACGGCATGATTGTTATGTTTTTATGTGACCATAATATCACTTCTCCAGAAAATATAGCAATATCATGGGTATATTACACTGTTTTGACGACAACAAACTTGTAATGTGCGAGGTTGTTAAAAAACGGGGGGGGTGCTTAACTTAATTCTTTGTGTATATATCCTATAACCTATCCTATATATATCCTATATCATATAACATATATCCTATATATCCTATAACATAACATATAACAAATATATCCTATATTATGTACTAGCGAGCGGCCGCGTACCAGCCAAAGGGGTAGCCCATGGTTAGCCTAAATATAGATTTGATGACGTCATGTTTACACATCTGAGCGACAGAAACTGTCTACACATCTGAGCGACAGAAACGTCTACACTGTTGGAGCTTCACTTTTGGAGAGACAGAAATTCCCAGGCAAACGCTATAACGCACCAGGTTTACAACCTGTGCGTTAATAAAACTGGAACGGCACTCGGTAGAGGGCGAACCTGCGCCAGGCAGAACAGTTTACGTTTTGGATCACACCGATAGGCCGGATCTGAATCCAAACCTGAACCAAAATCGAATTACTTGTTCTTGTCACCTTAACAAATCATCCACCAATTTTTGTCATAATCAATCCATAACTTTTTGAGATATCATGCCACACATCTTCTTTGACCCCATCTCTCAATGGGAAAGAATCACTGAAAATTCTTATATCCGCATTTCACCAAAATCGAATCAATTCGTCCTTGTCACACATGCAACCTGTCCACCAAATTTCACCCATCTTAACAGCCTCCCGCTTGCCCCCCAGGAAGGGAGACACAATCACAGCTCACTCCCATAGAGGATTCTAATGGAGTTATATAAAATGGAAACAGGAGATAAAGTGGAATTAAAGGCAAGAAGGTTTAAACTCCAGGCAAGGGCAAATTAATTTTAAAATTGCATCAAATAAAGATATAACTGCAAAAAGTCAAGGCTCATGGAATAGCTAGAACATAGAATGGATCAGGACACAACGGAACAAAATAAAGAGAAGGGCAGGATTAAGCACACCAACAGCAGGATTAAGGGTAAAAAAAATAGAGGACAATATACAGACATATAGGGAAGAATGAGGGGTAGGAGAGCACAAGATGGATACAGGGCAAACTCTCAGGGAGGAAAAACAGGAAATCTGGAATGGGGTGGGCTTGGTGAGCTGTTGGAAGGTTAATGGGTGTAGAAAAGATCCTGGTTTTGGAAAGGGGAGAACCTGAGATGGTGGTGACCAACTCTCTTGAAGACCTGGAGTGAAGAATGAAATTGAAGAGAATGTGGAAGTCGATTCCACAGGTGGGATAAAAGACGAACAAAAGTTTATGATTACTGACAAATCAAAAAAAAATATTTTTATATACTCTCTCACAAGTCATATCTCAACACAAATAAACGTCTCCTTCCTCTTCCACTGACTCACCGATGTGTAATGGAGATCATTGAAATCCAGGAACTTTCTCACAGACTCCGATAGCTGCTGTGAGAACCGGTAACGGAACAGGTCTGCCTCCTGCTGCAAAAACCACCTCCTGAGGTTCTCTCTGTGAAGCAAGGGGTACAGAGTGGATCGAACACTACTCTAGATTATCATCTGTCAGGTTCCATTAGCAAAGAGTGCATGTTGAAACTCTGGAAAACACGACTTGATCAGGAACATATTGTGGCATCTAGTGAGGCTAGGAATAGCAGGTCATACGACTGGCAGTAGGCAAGACGAAGAATGAAGTGGGAGATGTGATCCTTCCGTCGGAGCTCCAAATCGTTGTCGCTCACATGCATCAAATCCTGCAAAAATAAAAAATAATAAAATCAACACATTCTATGGGATCTTGACCCGGGATACCGGCAGTTTGAGCCATGCGCTACCAAGCAGGCTAACCTACGTTCTATTTGTTCTGGTCAAGGTTTGCAGGAAGTTTGTAAGCTGAACTACAGTGAAGTCAATGGCGTGCCATCGCAAACCCCTGCACTTCCCACCTCAACCAAAGTTGAAAGATGGAAAATGTTCCACCAGGATTGACCAAATATCAAATTCAGTTTTTAAAAATTCCATTTTGACCCCTGCGAAACTAAGTCCCCACTCCCTTAGGCATGAACCCAGGGTCAAATAAAATAAAAATCGTTACATAGTCCATACGTCCCCCAATGTTGATTGCACATACAAAGGTTTCATTTTAAAATGTTTTAAAACTGCCCTAAATTGCATTTTTGGTACTCGACCTTTTGACCCTGCTTCAGGGGACAGGGCCAAAAATGATACTGCTCAAACCTTCTTGCCATGTGATGATCATAACTACAAAGTTTGGGCAATTTCCACCCAAAGGAGGGGGTTAATGGAAGACCCAGGAGGGGGTTAATGGAAGAACACGTCCATCCTGGAGGAGCTGTAAAGGGTTGGAGAGCTGAAATAGCAGATTTCAAGATACGAAAATTTTGTTGTTGTTGTATAGCCCCAGACAGTTCTCTCGAACAAACCCGCGGCACGGAGACAGCCGATCAATCTCCGAAGAGCGACCACTGTATCCCCTACATCCAGGATGGTGTACCCCCGCCTTCACAAAGTCAGGGCCATGACAGAGTAAGAGAGAGGGGGAGAAATTGGAAGAGAGGCGATAAAACACCGAGGGTGCTGGCCTGCCTACGATGTGAGACCTAAGTAGTTACACAAGTCCAAGTGAGGTTCCCAACGACTTACCGATGTGAACTTGCATTCTCAAGCTTAGTGGTGATCAAAACTAAAGCCAGAAATAGGCTGATCGATATTGAGACCGAGCTACAATGTTCACCGAGTAAGACAAGTCCCCGAATTGCATGTATGCAAAAAGGAAGTAAAAATGGCCCAGGTTCCAGACTTTTTGTTACTCCTTTAATCAAGGATGGCACTAATTGGCACAGCCCAGTTTTCCCCACCTGGGTTAAAAAAGAACCCCCACTCTAACAGTATTTTCCCATTAAAGTGGTTTTCTTCAAAATCCCCACTCCAGTCTTCTTATTTTTTCAACCCTTGAAGGGATAACAGGGGTAACAGGGGGCCATGGCCACCAAACAGCAGGATGGGTGGGCCATCTGGTAAATCCAGCTAAGAAACACTGGGTTATATTAAGCGTATTGTGCCGATCTTGTTTTTCCTTTTCTTTCCATTGCTTCATTTATTGTCAAGTTCGCCGTCCCTTTTATAATTTCCTGAATCTATCTCATTTTTAAAGCATTATTGCTGTGGTTTTTAAGCGGTGGATTTGCCCTGCGGTATAAAAAATTCCCATTAAAACTGAACATGTGGAGTTTTGGCATGCAGGCCCAATTAATCAATTTTTGGCCAAACCACGTCGCATCGCTGACCAGCGAAGCGTGCCTAGTATGCCTCCGCTGGGGTGTCCTGGAGGTTTATCTTTGAGGGTCTCGGAGTGCCCGTTAGCCGTTAGGGAGACAATATCCGTTACAAAATACTGCATGTATGTACTCGTATGTATGTATGCATGCTGGGCCGATTAGAATATTTTACTATGACCAAATGCCGATTTAAACAATAAAAAAAAAAATTGAAAATAAAATAAAACAAAATAAAATAAAATAAATCAGCTGACGCCTGCTGCTGGAATCAAATCAGCTGGAATAAATGCTGGAATAAATCAGCTGGAAGGTGTGAAAACATTTTGCTACCTCGGAGACATGCTGAATGGTGAAGATGGATCAGACACGGCAACGGTTGCTCGAGTGAGATGTGCATGGAAGAAGTTTCGGGAACTGAGTGGCGTGCTGATGAGGAGGGGAGTGTCGTTGAAGCTGAAGGGAAAGGTGTATGCTGCATGTGTGAGAAGTGTTATGATTTATAGGAGCGAGACATGGGTATTGAACGTAGAGCAGCAACGAAGGCTGGAAAGGGTGGAAATGCGAATGGTTCGGTGGATGTGCGGAGTATCGTTGAGAGAGAGGAAGACAAATGATGAATTGCGAAAGATGATGGGAATAGAGCCTGTGATTGATGCTGTGAAGAGGAACAGGTTGAGATGGTTTGGTCATGTGTTGAGGAAGGATGAAAGTGACTGGTTGAGAAGAGTGATGGAAATGAATGTAGAAGGAAGTAGAGGACGGGGAAGACCGAGAAAGACTTGGCTAAAGATTGTGGAAGAAGAAATGCGGGCAAGGGGGTTAACAAGGAGAGATGCAGAAAATAGGGCAAAATGGAGAAGATTGTCATGGGGACCGCAAGGCTAACCCTCACTCTAGCAGGGAACATGGCCTTAAAATGCCTGTTGTTGTTGTAGCTGACGCCGATTATGAAGTGGTAAATAATGATGTCACAGGGCATTGTGCACACATGAGACGAATACCGTGCTTTATCGGTGCAATGCCCACGATTGAAGGCTTGACGTTATTGAGTGGCTGTGAATTGATCCATTTTCAATCCCTTATCTAATCGATTGGTGTATCGAACAGCACAGCATCCTGTAATCTGTGAATGAATGATGAGCTAATGTGTGCTCATTCAATAACGAAACGTGTACATATATATATATATATATATATATATATATATATATATATATATATATATATATATATATACACACACACACATATACACACACACACACACACACATATACACACACACACACACACACACACACACACACACACACACACACACACACACACACACACACACACACACACACACACACACACACACACACACACACACACACACACACACACACACACACACACACACACACACACACTCCACTTGGGAGGAGCAGGGAGCAAGCAAGTATAAAGTTGGATATCATACAAAACATGTGAAACAAAGTATGAAAACAAGGCTTTTGACAGGTGGTCTGACCCGATATGGAAGGCTTGCTTTCTTGAGCTCATCCTCTATTTTCTTTTGGTACTTCTCAGACCACTTTGTGTGACATATCCCAACATTCTCCACGGCCTTGAGAACTGGAAAACAACATTTTGTGAAATGGGAAGAATGGAAAGGGAGAAAGACAGAAATGCAAGAATAACGTTCCAGGTAAGACAGAGCAACCCGTCACTGTTCCGAGGGAAAGAGGAGAGACCGTCACTGTCGCTGTTCCAAGGGAAAGGGAAGGGACCACCACTGTTTTGAGGGAAAGAGGAGGGACAGTGACTGTTGATGTTCCGAGGGAAAGAGAAGGGGCCGCCACTGTTTCGAGGGAAAGAGGAGGGACCGCCACTGTTTTGAGAGAAAGAGGAGCGACCGTCACATTTGATGTACCGAGGAAAGGAGGAGGGGCACAGGGACAGTGGCGGGTCCAAACCGTGGGCACAGGGACAGTGGCGGGTCCAGACCGTGGGCACAGGGACAGTGGCGGGTACAGACCGTGGGCACAGGGACAGTGGCGGGTCCAGACCGTGGGCACAGGGACAGTGGCGGGTCCAGACCGTGGGCACAGGGACAGTGGCGGGTCCAGACCGTGGGCACAGGGAAAGTGGTGGGTCCAGACCGTGGGCACAGGGACAGTGGCGGCTGGACCGTGGGCACAGGGACAGTGGCGGCTCCAGACCGCGGGCACAGGGACAGTGGCGGCTCCAGACCGCGGGCACAGGGACAGTGGCGGCTCCAGACCGCGGGCACAGGGACAGTGGCGGCTCCAGACCGTGGGCACAGGGACAGTGGCGGGTCCAACGGAGGGCAGAGGGAACGTTATGCATTTATTTGAGATATTAAACATAGAGACAGTTAAGGGTCCTTACGGCGAAGTCGTTCCACAGCGAACGTTTCGAACTCTTGCAGAGTGATTCGCTCGGTCGGGGAACGGAGATAGAGCTGCAGGACGTGCGGGTAGCTCGCTTCCTGCCTTTGCTTTTGTCTTGCCCGCCTCGTCCTGAACTCCATAATCCCGGTTTTTGGATATTGAAAACTGCGTCGCGGGTTAAGAAAATCTCATTCGCGCACACAATAATTATTTGAAAAACTCGAAAATACAATAAATTATTAACCGTAAGACACAAAATCAAGATCCAAAAACTGCATCACGTTAACCTATTTTCCCGCCAACTAACTGATATTTTTATACGTCAGTTCCTCTTAGTTTTTAATATAATCATTAATTATGAAGTATTTCGGTGAAAAAAAATGATAATAACGAGAGAATATACCTTGCATTCGAGTACGGCAAATGAAACTTTCAATTATAAGCAACAGTGTAATTCTAAAATCTGCTATTAACGACATTACCATGGCTATAAAAACCGCACGATGACTCTTATTGCATTTAATTTAACTAAAAGTCGTTTCGAAATAAAATGGATGTTTTGTTTTTCTTGTTGGAGGTAGGGGGAGTGGTGGGGTGACGTTAGTCACAAACAACGTGCAGCTTGAATAGTGCACGAAACAAATCTAAACGGTACGTATGATAGAGTGAATTATGATGGATTGTGACGAATGTTCAGGGAATTAAGTTATAAAATGTTTTTTAGAAGCGAGATCACTGACACCTGCTGATTAAAATGAGATGGGGTGTCCCTTTTGAAAATGTGGGCGTGGCTAACAGTGCGCCTTTTCAAAATGGCTGCCGACGTCACACTCTATGTTGGCCACTGACCACAATATACGTAGAACGCTCATTGACCTTCACAACACACAGAGCGCGGTGTAGCAACCGGACGCCATCTTGGTTTGCGCTCGTTGCTGGGTCAAGTCGATTTCCGTGATACGTTTGCGAGTAATTTAGAACGAAAACCGATCGCGGTTCGAGATCAAATATTGTTCATTTGGTTACGTGATGATCGAACTGAATGAAACTTACGAAGATCAATTCTGCCCTGATTATTACACAATGATTTCCTTTTTGGGCAAAATTTAAAACATGAATTTACCTTTCGTTTATTTATAACGTACAAAAATAGTGCAAACCAAAGTGATCAAATTAATATAACCAACTTTATAATGTATTATTGGGGAAAATGCCAGGGGCATAGGAAAGGTCCCTTTTTATGGGATGTGCCATGTGGCAAACTCTAGAAAAGAAGGGACATAGCTTGGAGAAAATGCGAAACAATACAAAATAGGTGGCATTCAAAAAATCTCGTGGACATGCTGGTCCACCCTTGTGTTCTTAGGAGGAACCAAGTAATGCTCTAGAAAAGTTCATATAAAGGGGTGCCCTACATCTGGCAAATAAAACACATTTACTTCTTCATGCAGGTGTATGAATCAAATTGGTGCCCCTTTATTTGAACTTTTCTTACCACTTGGGTCACCAACTAAAATATCATTGTGTGGCGGACACAAAAGCCCACTGGCGTGGTGACATCATTCCACGCACCAAGTGGGCGGTGGCCACGCCCGAGGGGTAGGCGTGGCCTCATGATATACACCGGGCGACCAGCCCGGAGGAGTTCAGTGTTACAGTGTAGTCTTACAATAAAGACGTTCATATGTTACCGCTTGTCCGCTTCCTCCTTGCTCACAAGCAGCGCGCGTAACGCCGCGCTTTACTGGTGACCCTCGACGTTGGATCTGCCGTAGCGATCCTTCCGAACACGACGCCATTGCAATGGCCAACGACAAGTCAATGGCGATTAAACTTCCCGAATTCTGGTTTCAGGCCGAGGTCTGGTTCGTTCAAGCCGAAGCCCAATTTCAGCTTCGGCGCCTCACCAACGACGACCTGCGCTACTGCCATGTCGTCGCCTCCCTCGGGCCCGGCACGGCCGCTCGAGTTGTGTCCGTCCTTCGCCACCCACCGGACGGCCACAAGTACGAGGCACTCAAGCGGCTACTCCTAGCCACGTTCAGCCTCACGGACAACGCACGGGCCGACCGCCTCCTGGATCTCCCCGAGCTCGGTGAGACGTGCCCGTCGGTCCGAATGGACCATATGCTGTCACTGTTGGGCGACGAAGCCCCCGGTTCGCTATTCCGGGCGCTTTTCCGTCGCCAACTTCCAGCGCAGGTTCGCCTCGCGTTGGCCGGGACCGGGCTAACGGAACCCCGAGCATTGGCGGCCGAGGCGGACAAGTACTTCGCCGCTTCGGACACGCGGGCGAGCGTTGGCGTGGCCGTCACGGCCTTCGACGCTGCTGTTCCACAGCATCATCTTCTACAGCACGCTGAGTTTCAGCAGCATGCTGATACGCACCTCATGAACGCCGCCACGCCCCGCCCACCGCCGCGGCGAAAACCGCCACCGCGGGGAAACCCGTCGACTCCACCGGCCTGGCGGAGCCAGCCGCGCTCCTCCAGCTCCACCACCTGGTGCTGGTTCCACGCCAAGTTCGGCCACGAAGCTCGGCGGTGTCATCCGCCGTGCTCCTTCAACGGGTCGGGAAACGCCCGGGCCGGCGCTCAATTGTGGCGATGAGCGCCGGCCGTTCGAGCAGCCTGCTGTTCATAACGGACACCTTCTCCGGGCGCCGTTACCTGTGCGACACGGGAGCACAGGTGAGTGTCATTCCCGCCGGCACGTCAGACAAGCACGCCGCGGGTGGGGGCCCCGCGCTGCTTGCCGCGAACGGGACGCCCATCCGTACGTACGGAAAACACTGCCTCTCTCTGCGGTTTGGAGGGCAGGTTTTCCGATGGACGTTCGTCACCGCCGACGTGCCCATGGCACTGCTTGGCGCGGACTTCCTGTGCGCTAATGGGCTCCTGGTCGACGTCAAGCGCAGACGGCTTGTCCAGGCCGAGACGTTCAGCTCGCTCGCATGTGCGTTGCCCAGCTCAACGAGCGGCTTGCCAAGCGGCTTGCCGAACGATTCGGTTCCGGCCACGTTGGTCTGTACGCTTCCGGCAGCGGACGCATTCACCCGCCTCCTCGCCGGCTTCCCGGCCCTCACGCGGCCCACCTTCTCGGCGGGGGCCGTCAAACACGGGGTGGCCCATCACATCCCCACCGTCGGGCCACCGGTCTACGCCCGGGCACGCCGCCTCGAGCCGACGAAGCTGGCGGTGGCAAAAGCGGAGTTCGCTACCCTGGAGCGACTCGGCATCGTTCGGCGCTCAGAGAGCGCTTGGGCGTCGCCGCTGCACATCGTGCCGAAGCCCGGCGGGGGATGGCGACCGTGCGGGGACTATCGCCGTCTCAATGACGCCACGACTCCCGACCGCTACCCCGTCCCCCACATTCAGGACTTTTCCGCCCGTTTGGCGGGCAGGTCCTTCTTCTCGAAGGTGGACCTCATACGCGGCTACCATCAGGTCCCCGTCAGGCCGGAGGACGTCCCGAAGACGGCGGTCATCACGCCATTCGGACTCTTCGAGTTCCTGCGCATGCCCTTCGGTCTGAAGAATGCGGCTCAGGCGTTCCAGCGACTGATGGACAGCGTCCTGCGCGACTTGGATTTTGTCTACGTCTACCTGGACGATATCCTCGTCGCCAGCGCGTCCCGCGAAGAGCACCTACGCCACCTCCGCACGCTCTTCGAACGCCTGGGCCAGCATGGCCTGATTGTGAACCCCGCAAAGTGCCGGTTCGGCGCCGCCACAATCGATTTTCTGGGGCACCGTGTCACCAGGCACGGAGCCGTCCCCCTGCCGGCCAAGGTGGAGGCGGTGAAGGGGTTTCCGCGCCCCCGCACGATCAGAGGGCTGCAGGAGTTCCTGGGCATGGTGAACTTTTACCATCGGTTCCTGCCCCGTATCGCCCAGCTCCTGCGCCCCCTGCACGAAGCTCTCCGAGGTAAGCCGGGCAAAGGCGACGTTACCTGGACCGAGCAGATGGACACGGCGTTCACGGGCGCGAAGCTCGCCTTGGCTAACGCCACCATGCTCGCGCACCCGGCGCCCGATGCACCGATCGCCCTCACCACCGATGCCTCGGACTACGCGGTGGGCGCGGTGCACGAGCAATGGGTGCGTGGAGCTTGGCAACCGCTGGCGTTCTTTAGCCGGCAGCTTCGCCCGCCCGAACGCCGTTACAGTACCTTCGACCGCGAGTTGCTCGGACTTCACTTGGCGGTCAGGCACTTCCGCCATCTGCTCGAGGGCCGGGCGTTCACTGCCTTCGTCGACCACAAGCCGCTGATCTTCGCGATGGGCAAGGTCACCGAGCCATGGTCGGCCCGGCAGCATCGTCACCTCTCGGCCGTGTCCGAGTACACGACGGACATCCAGCACGTCGCGGGGAAGGACAACCCAGTGGCGGATTGCCTTTCCCGGGCCGTCGCCCACGCAGTCCACCTCGGCATCGACTATGCCCAGATGGCAGCGGACCAGGCCGCTGACCCCGACGTCCAGGCCTTGTGGACCGCCGTCACGGGCCTCCGCGTCACCGAGGTGCCGTTCGACGGCGCGGGCGCGGCCCTCTTGTGCGACGTCTCCCTCGGGCGTCCTCGCCCCATTGTGCCCGCGGGCTGGCAGCGCCAGGTGTTTGACGCCATCCACGGCCTGTCCCACCCGGGCGCGAGGGCCTCCCAAAGGCTGATCGCCGACAAGTTCGTCTGGCATGGCCTCCGGAAGGCCGTCCGCGGCTGGGCCAGGACATGCCTCGCGTGCCAGCGCGCCAAGGTGCACCGGCACACCCAGGCCCCGTTGGCCCCGTTCACGGTGCCGGAACGCCGGTTTGACCACGTCCACGTGGACCTGGTGGGACCTCTGCCCCCCTCGCGGGGTTTCACCCACGTCCTCACCATGGTGGACCGCACCACCCGGTGGCCGGAGGCCGTGCCCTTGGCGTCGACAACGGCGGCCGATGTCGCGCAGGCTTTCATCGCCACCTGGGTCGCCCGGTTCGGCGCCCCCTCAGACATCTCATCCGACCGCGGCCCCCAGTTCACCTCGGAGCTCTGGGGGGCGGTTGCGCAGGGGCTCGGGGTCCGGCTGCACCGAACCACGGCCTACCACCCCCAGGCTAACGGCCTGTGTGAGCGATTTCACCGCTCATTGAAGGCCGCGCTCCGGGCCACCCTCCGCGATGGCGGCTGGGTCGACAGGCTCCCCTGGGTCCTGCTGGGCCTCCGGACGGCGCCCAAGGAGGACCTGCGCGCATCCGCGGCGGAGTTGGTTTTCGGGCAACCGCTGCGGGTGCCGGGCGAGTTCCTCCCCGACTCCACGGCACCATGGTCGAGGGCCGGGTGCTCCGCTCTGCAAGAGACCGCCCAGAGGTTCGCCCCGGTGCCAACGGCATGCCACGGGCACCCACCGACGCACGTCGCCCCGGAGCTTCGCACGGCGGAGTACGTCTTCGTCCGCCACGATGCCCATCGGACACCACTGCGGCCCCCGTACGACGGGCCTTTCCGCGTGCTGGAGACCGGGGCGAAGCACTTCACCCTGGACATCGGCGGTACTCCTGACCGCGTTTCGGTAGACCGCCTCAAGCCGGCCCACCTCGATGTGGACCATCCACCGCCAGTGGCCCGACCCCCACGTCGGGGCCGCCCTCCTGCGGGCGGACCCCCGGCACCGCCCAGCCCTGCCGCCACGGCGCCCCCCGGTCCTGCACCCATCCCAGGGGCAGCCAGGGGCATCCCACCTGGTATCCCTGCACCCCGGACGCCGCCGATCGCCAGGGGGCGCTTCGGCCGGGTCATTCGTCGGCCCCACAAACTGGCCCTCCAGGTGCGCGGGAATTCTGGGGGGGGCGCGTGTGGCGGACACAAAAGCCCACTGGCGTGGTGACATCATTCCACGCACCAAGTGGGCGGTGGCCACGCCCGAGGGGTAGGCGTGGCCTCATGATATACACCGGGCGACCAGCCCGGAGGAGTTCAGTGTTACAGTGTAGTCTTACAATAAAGACGTTCATATGTTACCGCTTGTCCGCTTCCTCCTTGCTCACAAGCAGCGCGCGTAACGCCGCGCTTTAATTGGGCACATTTTTTTCTCTGTACGGTGCCAAATATGTATTCCGAACTTTCTACCAAGTTTTAAGCAACAAAAGCTTCTACTTTTTTTTCTTCTTTTTTTTTGTATACAAGATCGAGGCTCGTGAAAAAGCTAACATTAATCACACAAAAAGTCAACCGACACATCAAACACAAAATAAGGGGAGCGGAACACAAGATGGGGAGAGAGGGGGAAGCACACAAACACAACATTTGAGAGCAAGGACATCGAGAGAAATGTGGGAGGGGAGGGCTTGGGGGGAGGTGGGAGATGTATAAAACATATCAACACTGCAAGGACTTCCAGGATAGAAGTTGGAATTTCAAAAAAGTGTATCTGGGGTGAATTAGCGGGGGTAGAAAAGATCAAGGTTTGGATGGGGGAAGATCAGAGATGGTAGTGAACAGCTGTTTTAAAGACCTGGCGGGAGGAGTGGGATTGAAGGGAGTGGGGGAGTTTGTTCTAGAGGCGGGAGAAAAGGGGAATGAAAGAGTGAAGGTGAGCAGAGAGCCGAGATTTTGGCAGTTTAACCATAAGAGGGTTGCTGGCAGATCTTGTGCGATCTGTAGGAATATTTGGGGGACAGAGCACAGAGAGAGCTGGGGGAGCAAGGCCGGAGAAGAGTCAGTAGAAGACAGAAAGACCACCAACCGGCCTGCGGTGAGTAAGTGAAAGGCCATCAGAGTTAGCTTCATCGCAGGAGATTCCAATGATTCTGAAAGCTTTGGTTTCAACAGCGTGAAGCTAAGCTAGGTTTGAGGGAGGAGCACCGGCCCAGAGGGGGGGAACAGTATTCCATTGAGCTGCGGATGAAAGCCTTGTATGTGGTGAGGAGCTCAGGTGTGCCAAGGAAGGACTTCGCACGACGGAGGATGCCCAGTCGGCGACTGGCTTTGGAGATCAGCTTGGAAATGTGGTTATCCCAAGAACGATAATGGCAGATAGTGAGACCCAAAAGCTTGAGCGGCAGAACTTCTTGGAGAGGATTGTTGAGAAAGTAGATGGGAGGGTTTTCCAATCGGTCTTTTCGGAGAGACATAGCAAGAGTGTGGGATTTGTCAGGATTGAAAGACGTGTTCCACTTGTTTGACCAGTCTGTGATTTTGTCCAGGTCTGCAGAGAGTGAGGAGGCTGCAGACTGCCGATCTGACGGATGAGGAATGGACCGGCAGATAGTGGAGTCATCAGCAAAGGGATAGAGAGGATTTTCCAGAGAGTCGGAGAGATCATTGATGAAGACCAGAAATAGCACAGGGCCCAGAACACTACCTTGGGGAACTCCAGCCAGAACAGGCAGGGGAGATGAGAGAAATCCATTCAGGGCCACACGTTGCCTATGACCAGAGAGGAAGTCCGCAAGCCATAAGTGGAGATTTCCATGTATACCGTAGGAGCAGAGTTTGGTGAGCAGAGCTGGGTGCCAGACCGTATCGAAGGCATGTGATATGTCAAGGGAGACAGTTCTGATTTCCTGTTTGGCATTGAGGACCTCCATCCATTGTTGAGACAGCAGAAGCAGCATGCCCAGAGTAGAATGGCCTGGTCTGAATCCAAATTGATGATCAGAAATCAAGCCATTGGAGAATAGGAAGGATTTGAGATCCGGAGCAATGATGGAATCCATGACTTTGCTGATAATTGGGAGCAGGCTGATTGGTCTCCAGTTGCAAGGATCTGTTTTTGCACCTTTTTGTGTAAAGCAGTAATGTTTGCTGATTTCCAAGATGCTGGCAGATGACCTTGAGCAAAAGAGAGGGTGAAAAGAACTGAGAGAGGGTGAGATAGAGCGGCAGAGCAGGATTTTAGGACCCGTGGGCTGATGCTGTCTGGTCCAGTTGCAGAATCAGAGTCGAGGTTTGACAAAATCTTCTCCACCTTGTCAGGAGAGAAGGACACAGAGTCCAGGAGCAGTTGTGTTCGACTGGGAAATGTGGGAATAGAGAGAGATGGGTTTGGGACACAAGAATTTGAGGCAAACACAGAGTTGAGACATTCGGCTTTGTCACGTGCGGTGTCAACTGTGTCGCCATTTGAGGTAAGGGAGGGGATGGAGGAGGAACAAACACCAGAAATGGATTTGACCAGACGCCACCAGGATTTGGAGGAAGAAGACAGGTTTGAGAGTTAAATCTTGAGTGTGGAGAGATAGTGCTTCCTGGCTCTCCTGAGGGTAGACGCACACATGCTCCGAGCTTGGTGGAAGGAACTGAGATTGCCTTCAGTTGGATTTGCCTTCCAAAAGGCAAAGGCATGTTGTTTCAGGGCAACTGCCTCACCACAAGATTCAGTGTACCATGGACGGGAGGAAGGGTAAGACAACTGAAGACGAGATGGGATAAATCTGTGCATGAGAGAGAGCAGTTTGCTTTGGAAGAATTCCAGGAAGAATTGATGTCAGAGGCAGTGGAGATGGGAGATCAGTCCAGATGTTTGATGGCTGCTTGCAGACCGTGCCAGTCAGCCTGAGTGAAATGCCAGACTCGTCGGCGCTGAGGAGGCTCTCTGAGAATGGCCAGAGAGATGTCCACTGTAACAAGCACATGATCAGAAGAACCGATTGGAGCAGAAGATGAGCAGCAGACATTTGCAGGGAAGTTTGTCATAACCTGTTGTGGAAAACCAATCATGTCCACACAACTTTAGTCCAACTGGTGGTTTAATTCCATTTTAGATCATGACATCATTCTGTAATACAGGAAATGCAATAGGAATAAGATTTGGCATCACATGGGACGATTCATAACATTCAATGCAAGCAAGCTTAATATTCTATGCTGGCGTACCTTTAGTGAGTCTACCAGATGTAACACGTCACAGGAGAAGTCTCGGAGCACCGTCCGCAGCAGCGGGTCTTATAGCCGCGCCACTAGCGGTGTCAACGAGCAGCGAGCATCACGCCGGGTTCAGTACGAATACGATTTCACTACATTCTCCCCCCCCCCCCCCCCCCCCCCCGTTAGAATTATATGGCAGAGCAGCTAGAAGCGAGCGAGCGTCAGCACGAACAGGGTGCGGAACAGGGTATCAGTCGTCCCAACCGTACCAGTCCGGGCAGCGAATGTCTCTGCCAGCTCGTGTCCGAAATTCCCCGGGTACGGCATGACGTATCCCAGTATCCCCGGCGTCGGAGGCGCCACCAGGGTCAGGTGACGAAGGGGGTAACGCCAAGCCGTCGGCCCCGGGTAGACGCGGTGAGGGGAGGGTCAGTAGACTTTCGGCGATGGGAGCGTCGGGAGAGTCCATAGATGGGTTCGATCGGTTCGTCCGATTCCCTACTCGGGTCGGCGACCCCGCATGGGGCAAGATGACGGACGGAGACAGTAGTCTCACGGCCATCAGCCGTCATCACACGAGCATGCTCAGGATTAGCCTGGAGAATCTGCACTTTGTCCACTAGGGGGTCGTACTTGCTTGCGCGAACCGCCCGTTTAAGGTAGGCCGGCCCGGGCCCAGCGAGCCAACTGGGTAAAGACCGTATACACCCCATGCTCCTGGGGTGGTGGAAAAGTCGCTCGTGGGGAGTTTGGTTGGTTGCCGTACACAGGAGAGCCCTGATCGAGTTCAACGCCGCAGGTAGCGACCAAGCCCATTTATCGAGGCCCCGGCCGAGGGTCCGGAGGTTGAGCATGACGGCCCTCCAGATAATCCCATTGAAGCGTTCGATCTGCCCATTTGCCTGGGGTCTGTACGGCGTGGTGTAACCAGAAGCAATGTTATTTTGGAGCAGATAGCCACGCACCTCCTGAGACAAGAAGACCGCACCCCGGTCGGTATGTACATAGGCCGGGTACCCGAACATTGAGAACAAGTTCTGTAAGCATCGCATCACCGTGGCAGCAGTCATGTCCACGCACGTATAAGCGAAGGGGAATCGCGAGTACTCATCGACGATAGTGAGCAGATAGCGAGAGCTACTCGACACCGGCAATGGGCCCTTGAAATCCATCGCCAAGCGTTCCCACGGCCTTGTAGCCCTAACCAGAGTCCCCATGGGTGGGTTATAGAAACGCGGTTTGATTTCCGCGCATATAGCGCAGTCGCGACAGATACGGCGGATATCGTCAATCGAGTATGGGAGATTGCCACGCCGCACAAAATGAGCGAAACGCGTTACGCCCGGATGGCCCGCAGTGGCATGCAGCACACGTAGGCCCTCCAAAGAGGTGATACCTGCGCATGTAGCCGGTCTTGATAAGGCATCGGCGGCCTGGTTATCCTTCCCCGGGCGGTATTTGATAGTGTAACAGAAGTCGGCGAGTTCGATACGCCAGCGAGTGATTTTCTCATTCTTAATGCGCTGGGCGTGTAAGGTGTCGTACATGAACGCAACGCTTTGCTGGTCCGTGATGATTTGGAAGCACCGCCCGAGTAAGTACGGGCGCCATCGCCGAATAGACTCGACGATCGCATACGCTTCCTTTTCGATGGATGAGTGTCTCCGCTCAGCGGTGGTAAGAGTCCGTGAAAAGAAAGCCACCGGACGCCCTCCTTGGGAGAGGGTCGCCGCGATGGCCTGATCCAAGGCATCACTTTTGAGGATGAAAGATCCGCTCTCGTCGATTGTCGCCACAGCGGCACGGGCGATGTCGGCCTTAAGGCCTCCAAAGGCCGCCAACGCGGCCGGACTCAGTGGGAAGGTGTCACAGGCCACGAGGTGGCGAAGTTTCGCGGAGAAATTTTGTACCCATTTGGAGTAATGGGCGAATAGCCCGAGGTCGCGCTTCAGGGACGCCCGATCGCAGGGAGGGGCCATGTCGAGCAAAGGTCGCAGACGCTCCTTATCCGGAGCGACAGAGCCATCGGTCACGGTGTACCCCAGAAGATCTATCTTGCGTAGGGAGTATTGGCACTTATCCTCGTTCATAGTTAAGTGATACCTCTGCGCGACCTCGAGGAAGCGCTTCAGATTAGCATCATGGTGCCCTTGGTCATACCCACAAACCGTAAGATTGTCTAGGTAGACGAAAACATCGGTTAAATGCTCCCTAACGAATGATGTCATGATCTAAAATGGAATTAAGTGTTGTGGAAAACCAATCAGGTCCACACAACTTTAGTCCAACTGGTGGTTTAATTCCATTATAGATCATGACATCATTCTGTAATACAGGAAATGCAAGAGGAATAAGATTTGGCATCACATGGGACCATTCATAACATTCAATGCAAGCAAGCTTAATATTCTATGCTGGCATACCGTTAGCGAGTCTACCAGATGTAACACGTCACAGGAGAAGTCTCGGAGCACAGTCCGCAGCAGCGGGTCTTATAGCCGCGCCCCTAGCGGTGTCAACGAGCAGCGTGCATCACCCCGGGTTCAGTACGAATACGATTTCACTACATAACCAACTCTAGAAGAGAAGATACTCCATTGATTGAGATCCGGGTCGGGAAATTGACAGATTGTGTCAGTCCCAATGAGTCGCAGAAGTCCTTTGCTGAGATGCCATGGCTGGTGAGAGAGGAACCCACACCCAGCCAGCTGGCATGATGACAGTTGAATTCGCCACATATGAGGAAGAGAGAGTTTGGATGATTTGATAGAATTTGGTCCATGTTGTCAGACAGCGAAATGTAAATGGAGTCATCACTGTTTGGAGGACGGTACAGAACACATATGAACAAAAGGTGGGAGCGGAGAGGAAGCCGTAGCCAGAGGTACTCCTGGGGGTGGGGTGGAGGGAGGGCAGTGCAAGGAGAGTGAGGAAGAGAGTTTTTGATAAAGATAGCAACCCCACCACCAGGACGAGGCTCAGGTCTATCATACCGGAGGAGGGAGTAACCAGGAAGAGATATTAAGGAATCAGAGACATCTTGAAGGAGGAAAGTTTCTGTTAAGCAGATCAAGTCTGGATTGTCAGAAGCAACCTGAATGGAGAGATTAAACAGGTTTGAGCGAAGGCCCCAGATGTTTGAGGTCCATACCGTTAATGAGGAGAGAGGAGGAGCATCGAGTGTAGGACAGGGGAGGGGTGGGGTGGGGTGGGGTTGGGTGGGGTGGGGCCAAATGAAGGATGAGAGGGGGAGGTGGGGAGAGCAGTTGATAGTGTGTCAGAGATTACAGAAGAGTTACACGAGAGGGAAGGATGAGGAGGACGAAAGGTTTGATAGTGATGGGATGAGGCACAGTGAGGGGTTGTTTGAGGGGTCAGAAGAAAGCAGAACGTTGGGGGAGGTGGAGGTATGAGATAGAAGGGAGACGAAGTGGGGAGGAGGCAGCTTTGAGGAGGAGGTGGGAGGGGGGAGAATTTGGGAGGGCTGGTTGGGGGGGAGATTAGAAGGGGAGGGGTTGTGGGGGAGTTTTGAATAGGAGAAGCAAGGGGGGAGTTTTGGAGGGGAGGGGAAAGGGGGGAGTTTCGGAGGGGAGGGGAAAGGGGGGAGTTTAGGAGGGGAGGGGCAAGGGGGAGTTTAGGAGGGGAGGGGCAAGGGGGGAGTTTAGGGTGTGAGGGGCAAGGGGGGAGTTTAGGATGGGAGGGGCAAGGGGGGAGTTTAGGATGGGAGAGGCAAGGGGGGAGTTTAGTAGGGGAGGGACAAGGGGGGAGTTTAGAAAGTGGATGATTAATGAAAGACAAACATTTATAACAAATTGGGTTTATTGTGATTTTCAAGTTAGCGATCCGTTTAAGAACGATGTAGGAGGGGTGGAATGAATGTGAATTTAGAGCATGTAGTGATTTAGAGTTATAAGAGATTGAATATTTTTTTGAAATGGAATGAGTTGGAGAGGAAATTGAAAAAGGCATTTTAAATAGGAAGAAAAAGAGCATGTTGTAATAAACCACTGGATAAAACACTGCAGGGGAAAGTTTCAACATATTTAAACAGAACTGTGAAGAACAATCCTATATTCACAAAAATACCAACGGGGAGAGGGAGCCAAGAGGGACAACCACGAGTCAGGTGAACAGGGGAAAAGGTGGAAGGCAAGGAGATAATGGGGGCAGGGCGAGACAGCGCACGTGGGCAGAATCACACGATGGGACAACTTCACTCGTGGAGAATGGGAAATAAATGTTGTTTTTTTTGTTTGTTTGTTTGTTGTTGTTTTGGGGGGGGGCGCAGGTTAAAACGTGAGACAAAGAGTACATGTACGAGGAAGTTTGGGGGAGAAAGGGAAATCTAAAAACCTAGCAAAAACAGCGAAGGAAGAAACAAACTTCGACCGGGGACAGGGGAAGCATGAGGCAAGGCCGCAACACGCGCGGCAAACAGAAACGATTAATTTATGAAAGATAAACACCGAGAAACTTCCAAGGGACACACTATAGGTTCACACACCGAAAGATAAATACAGTTTCGACAAAATACAATTGTGAACAATGACTTAACTTTGAAAACGTGGAGAACATGTGCAGCTTCGAAAATCCCTGCCGTCGTCTCCAAGATCTCGCGAGATCTCCCAATATAGTTTTCTCTCCCAATCCCAATATAGCTTGTATATAGTTTTAGATGAAATTATCAATAACTATTAGACAGAGTATGATGCTGGAAGCCATTTTGAAAAAGGTGCTCTGTTGGCCACGCCACATTTCCAAAAGGGTCACCACAGCTCATTTTGATCAGCAGGTCTCAGTGATCTGGAAACAATTTGTAACTTAGTTCCCTGAACATTTGTCACGAATCCTTCATAATTAACTCTATTAGTGATGGCCTAAACTATCCACTTACCGTTTGTTTCCATGTAGCTGTACCGCTTACAAATAAAACAAACACACACACACACACACACACACACACATACACAAACGCGTCATACATTATACATTTCATTAAAAATATGCAAATGAATAATTGTGTTTCCTTGATCATGTACTGTGCCTTCAGAAAGTGTTCACACCCTTTGACTTTTTTCCCCATTTTGTTGTGTTGCAACCTGAATTAAAAATGGATTAAATTGAGATTTTCTTTGTCTCTGATCTACACATAATACCCCATAATGTCAAGGTGAAATTTATTTTTCAGAAATTTTAATGAAATCATTAAAAAGGAAATATCTAATTTACATAAGTATTCAACCCCCTGAGTCAATACTTCATAGAAGCGTCTTTGGCAGTGATTACAGCTTTGAGTCTTCTTAGGTATGTCTATATCAGCTTTGCACATCTGCATTTGGGGAGTTTCTCCCATTTTCCTTGCAGATTTGCTCAAGCTCCGTCAAGTTGGATGGGGAGCATCGGTGAACAGCAATCTTCAAGTCTTTCCACAGATTCTCAATGGGATTCAAGTCTGGGCTTTGGCTGGGCCACTCGAGGACTTTCACTTTCTTGTTCTGAAGCCATTCCAGTGTTGCTTTGGCTGGATGCTTGGGTCATTGTCCTGTTGGAACATAAATCTTCGCCGCGGTCTAAGGTCTTTTGCACTCTGAAGCAGGTTCTCCTCAAGGATTTGCCTGCATTTGGCTCCATTAATTGTTTCCTCTATCTTTACAAGTCTTCCAGTCCCTGTCACTGAAAAGCATCCCCATAGCATGATATTGCCACCACCATGTTTGAAGGAAGGGATGGTGTTAGATAGGTGATGAACTGTGCTCTGTTCCGCCAGACGTAGTGCTTTGCATTCAGAACAAAGAGTCAAAACCAAAGAAATTTTTCAGGTCAAAGACTTCAATTTTCGCCTCATCAGACCACATAATATTTTGCCATGTGTTCTCAAAATCTTTCACATGCCTTTTTGCAAACTCCAGGTGTGCTGTCATGTGCCTTTTTCTCAGGCGTGGCTTTCACCTGACCACTCTCCCATAAAGCCTAGATTTGTGAAATGCTGCAGAGACTATTGTCCTTCCGGCAGGTTCTCCCATCTCAGCCAAGTAACTCTGTAGTTCTGTCAGAGCGGTCCTTGGGTTCTTGGTCACCTCCTTGACCAAGGTCCTTCTTGCCCGGTTGCTCGGTTTGGTCTGAAGGCCAGCTCTAGGAAGAGTCTGGGTAGTTCCATATTCTTTCCATTTCCTAGTGATGGAGCTCACTGTGCTCTTGGGAACTTTCAACACTAGAAATTGTTTTATACCCTCCCCCGATCTATGCCACCTCACATTTCTATTTCGTAGTTCTACAGACAGTTTCTTGGACTTCAAGGTAGAGTTTCTGCTCTTACCTGCATTGTTAAATGTGGGACCTTGTACAGAAAGGTGTGCTTTTTTCTAAATCATGTCCAATCAATTGAATTGGCCACAGGTGGACTCCATTAAAGTTGTAGAGACATCTCAAGGATGATCAAAATAAATTGGATGCACCTGAGCTCAATTTGGAGTGTCGTAGCAAAGAGATAGAATACTGTTATGAATTTTGGGGTAGAGTGATATATAGATCAGGTAGATCTGTGTAGGTATCATGCTCCGAATGAGGTGAAGAAGAAGAACCATCTCGATGTACATAAGTGGAGGACCTGTCTAGCCCGGATTTCGGATTAAGTTTGTATATTTGTGGTCATACGAGGATGGCCCTGTGTTAACTAGAGTAGGGATTATGTTAATTCCCCTGTTCGTGAGACCTGTGATTTATCCTTCATCCCATATGGCAACGCACTAGACATGTAGAGCAGGAAGGCCCAATAGCACCACACACACTAATTACATTTCCCCCACAATATAACTCACCGGAAGAAGAGTAGTGCAGGCAGGAAGCGCCCACGCATTGCGCCAACATGGCGATAAACATTGCTCAGGCAGGCTGAGGCCATGCCCACCTCGCGACGGATTGGTCGAGGGGGTTTGATGGGGAGCAAGAAGCGACCAGCTGATTGGTGGAAGGAAGGAACGGACTGATTGGCCACCAACCGATGGCATGAGGAGGAGAGCGCAAAGCACTCGGCCAATGGTGAGGGCCTGACGTGTGAAGAACATTCTAGAGGTCGAGAGGTGACGGACTGATTGGAAGGAAGGACCGATGACGTAACACCACGAGCAAAAAAAGACTCGCTAGCCGGCATTTTGCCCTTCTCATTTTGTATCCCTTCGTGCCTGGACCTTTTCCCTCTGCTGCCTCTTGGATTCCTTTGCCCTCGACCTTTTTCTCCTCTCGCCCACCTCTGCCCTCGACTCTTGCTTCTGGTGCCTGCGTGCGAGTGTGTGCTGACGAGAGTACGAGTGCTGTGGCGTGAGACGGACCGTGCAGCGAGGCCTGTTTTTGCACCAACGTCAGGCGGTTTTCCCACCAAGCATGGAGCCACGTCGGGACTGTGCGTTTAGGGCCGACGCCATTCCTGACAGGATATTGCAGCCAGTTGAGCTAAGTGCAATAAATGACACACCCATTCCTTTCATTTATTTTCCCTTCGTCCGTATGATAAGTCTGGTGTGGGAGCGCTCCATATAGGAACCTTATTATGTACCGTGTTTCCTTTGTCCCGGCATTCCGTTGTAAATAAATCCTGATATTATTTTCCCTGTATATTCTAAATCCGTTTTCGTTTGAGTCATTTCCTGCAGGATCGGAGCTGCCACGCGGGACCGACAGGTAAAAGCTTCCAGCTGCTTCTTATTCTTTCTTCCTCCCACGCTTACATAGTAGAGTCCGCATATTTGAACTGAACGCCTTTGGAGTTAAAGCTGGCTTTGGCTATCCGTGATTTCCCGGTCTTGACCAAGGGGGAGTCACGCGACAATAATTACTGGCTCAAGATATTTCAGCTTTTTACTTTTAATGAATTTGTAAAAAATATTCCAAATAAAAATTCCACTTTGACATTATGGGGACTTTGACTTTGACATTATGTGTAGATCAGTGACAAAAAAAATCTCAATTTAATCCATTTTTAATTCAGGCCGAAACACAACAAAATGGGGAAAAAGTTAATGGGTGTGAATACTTTCTGAAGTCACTATAAAACGCTCTGTATAATGGCATCAACATCTCGTCTCATTGATCCATCTGACCATCAACAATCAGTTTTAGACTAATCCGATCAGTAATACTATAAGTACTAATACTAATACCACCACGACAATTTTTTTTCACCTTCTTGGGGGGGTTGGTTGTAGAATGTTTTTGCCATAATAGACATTCACGAACCGGCTGGCTAGGCCTCACGTTCAAATGAGGTGATTTGTATAATTAATTGTCAGTGATTTGCGCAGGAATCAGAGTGCCGGTGATAACTCGCCTACTATTCGCGGAATTTTGAACGTCCACCAATGCCTCCAGTGCTGGAGGATGGGTCCTCCAACTTAACTTCCATCTAATGGATGACGCACACATACACACACATACACACGCACACCTCACCCTTAATGCGAAACACCAGGGTTAGAGTTTATAGCTGGGTCGGGATTCGAACCCAGGCTACACAGCTCAAAGGTGACTGAGCATACCTCAAAGCTATTCTTATGGTATTATAGTCGTTGTTGCAGACTCAGGTTTGGCAAATGCATCGGCAGGAAAACGATGAGAATAATCAAGAAGTTCGGACCAACTCTGAGTGAGAAGTCCCTGCGCTGAAGGGGCGTGGTCTATCTGTAAAGGGCGTGGTCTCCATGCAGGGGCGTACTCTCCACCAAACTGGGTCAGTTTTGCACCGGAGGACTGCCCATGATGATGTGCAGGAACCGCCCAGCTCTTTGTGCTTCTCCTGGCAACGGGACACACAAAGGAGGAGCAGAGCGAGGCAGGGCCTTCGTCTTATCCCCGTTTTCTCTCTTCCTCCTGCATTCCCCCATCTCGCTGCGCTCTTTATAGACCCTACCAAGGTATGCCGTGTCCGGAGTTCCAGGTGTTGTCTGAGTGAGCTCCAACGATGGCCGTGAACCTTTACGAACCCAATTTTTTTTGTATTTGGTCGCGGTTTAGTTCCGACATCTGTGCTATAGTCCGAAGCGCCGGAACGGCTAACTCCCTATGCTTGCACTTCGGAAGTGACGTAATAGTTGTCTGCGATGTGGGACCACGTGCACGGTGTTGGTGATAATCAATAATAGGATTATTTGAAGATTGAAGATTGGTTACTGCACACCGGGGAATTTGGTGTATCATGCTCTTTTTTGGTGTATTTCCTTTTAAAGTTGTGTGCTTCCCCTTCTCTCCCCATCTTGTCTTCTGCTCCCTCTTTTTGTATATTTTGTTTGTCTGGTTGATTTGTTTGTGAAATAAATGTTAGCTCTTTCACGAGCCTCGATTCAGTATCCAAAAAAAAAAAAAAAAAAAGCGTTAGGAAGCATTTGCCTGGATACATGGATCATATTATTCCCATATAAATAATTACAATGCTAATCTTCATTGATTGACATATCTTGGCTTTACTGTCATCTAAATCAGCCTGAATTCGCCAGGTAATGTTTATGAACACTAAATACAGGGTGATAACATACAATGGTTGTAAAGTTATTAAGTGCTGGATAACAAGTTGGCATTTGCAATCAGAGTATTCATTTATATGACCACCTGTTGCCACTACATCCCATTGACTAGCAATGATCATTGTACCATGTGTGGCCAACACGTGATTTTGTGGCATCAAGGAGAGAAGCAAATGCTTGGACCTTTCTCAATGAAAGTTTGTTGGAGTTCAACAAGTTTATTTTACAAGTATCTTTTTTAATTCCTGAACTATCACGCTGTTGTGGTCACGGCTTGGTCATGGCCACCACTTAATAGAAAGTCCAATCAACAGTAGTGTCTTGTGTACCACAACCAATTGTGCAAGTTTCACACATTTCTTCCTTTGAGTTAAAGACGAGGAAACAAAGTTTCAAACCTGTTGCATGCGAACCTCTTTATTGCCGACACCATGTGACACGCTACTCTGGTCTTGTTCTGCATGCGATCTCTGTGCCACTTCCCCCGAAAGCCGTAGGCATCATTAAGCTCAACTAATCTATTTGACGGAAGCAACTTACATTTCACATGCAAACTTCTTATAAATATCTTACTTTATATATGTCTAAGACTCCTGATATGTTTTTCGTCAAATTATTTAATTTTACCTGCGAGCGTGTGTACAATTGAAATGAAGAAACTTGTAAAACTCCATCTTTGGCTAAGGCCTTTTCTGAATGGCATCTCTTCCCGTAGCTTATAGAACTCACACCTCAGGTGGAGAGAATCAAGATTGCACAAACGGACCTACGTCCCGGGGCCTTGCTTCCCATCGGAAGCAATTGTGACTTTTCCATACAGCTTACGTCCGCAGGAAGTGGTGCGTTTCATTCTCAAATAGCTACTTCCAAATATTTCTTCCCAAAAAGACGCCCGATGGGTCTTTGTGAATGGAGATCATATCTGCAAGAGTGATGTTCCCCTACGTCCACAGATAATTCGAGATGCTGGGACCTCCGTATGACTAGTTGGCTGCACACATTTTTACGTGAAAGACTTCTTTCGTTCTTCAGCACTCAGGAAGGCTTGGAATACAGGATCTGAGTGACAAGTGGCACCAATAACGCTGCTCTGGGATCACAAGGAAAGTGAAAGCTTCAGCCATGCAGGAGGTGGAGGATGTGGAAGTGGCAATCAAGGTGGTCATCGTGGGAAATGGCTCTGTGGGCAAGTCCAGCATGATCCAGCGATACTGCAAAGGAGTCTTCTCTCGTGACTACAAGAAAACAATTGGAGTGGACTTCCTCGAGAAACAAGTTCAGTGAGTGTTTTATTTATTTATTTCTGTATGTTTTTGGTTTCATGACAATTTTGTATAGTCATCTACTTGTATCTTCCAGCAAAGGCTGGTGGACGTTAAAGATCCTTGGTGAACGTTAAAGATCCCGCGTTGTCTTTCTCGAAGAGCAGGTGAGTTATCGCCGGCGTACTGGAGAAAATCCAAATTCCTGCCACCTTCAATCGAATGTTAGGCCTGGCCAGCCGGTTAGTTAAAGACTTGTGCCCAGCAATTTTCCAGGCCGATCCCACTCAAATATGGGAATAATCACTTCCATTATAGTAGTAGTACTTAATAGTAGTAGTACTTAATGGTAGTAGTAGTAGTAGTAGTAGTAGTACCTCCAGATCAATAGGTAGACACACTACTACTACTACTAAAATAGTATCGTTGAAATATTATTTTACAAGACCAACAAAAACAACAACAACCACGGTGCCCGAAAAAGGCCAACCTCCGCTTTGCGGGGAAAAATTGCCTCTAAAGGTGGTTTATCGCACCAGATCTATTTGTATTTCCAGGTGAGAAATATTATTCGGAGTGTTGAAAGCCTCAGGCTGGAGGACATAATGTCGCGACATTTTGGTAAAATATTCTGGATGTGCTGTGTTTAGTGAGTCATTGCTTTTAATTGGTGATTCGCTGCAAAAAATGACTCACCCAAAGGATAAATGGAGAGGACGTGCGGCTGATGCTGTGGGACACTGCAGGTCAAGAGGAATTCGATGCCATCACTAAGGCGTACTACAGAGGTGAGCTCTTGCTCTTCTTTAAAGGCATACCAATCCAAAACGATGTCACAGAGCTCTATATTTGTTCGAAGTCACCACTTGCGATGATATATCGCTGTAAATAATTGCACTGGGTTTATTAGGCGTAATTTCCTTCCCACAAGGCCCTTTTCTTGCTTGAGGGTATAACATGGCGTGTTTAACATCCACAAGTGACCGAACCCAGAATCAGACAACAACCACTCCCCTCTTCCTCCTCCATGCCCTTGACGGTTGGAATAGGAAAGGATTTTGTTGTGAATTGATTAAAATAACCTCGGTTCCCAGTCTGAGAACTGGTCAACACCACAAGAAAGATCCTGATAGGCACTTCCATCAAATAAATACATTACTCCCTTCCATTGTTTTAAGGCCTTTTTTTTATTGTTGAGGATGATTTGAAGTTAAGTGGACAGTGCCCCTTCCAAAGGAGGGCATGATCCATGATGAAGCACATTGTTCAAACATCACCAGGGTGGAAATTTATAGCTGAATCTCAGAACTATATGTCATAAAGCCCCACTATTAACAGGAGCGCAAGCCTGCGTGCTGGTCTTTTCCACGGTGGACAATGACTCGTTGGTGGCAGTGCCACGCTGGAAAGAGAAGGTTGAGCGTGAAGTCGGAGAGTTACCCACAGTGCTGGTCCAGAACAAGATCGACTTGCTCAACGAGGCCACTGTCAGCAGGTAACCTTGTGCTGTTGTGATTCTTGTTGTCAACATCATGTCCTTTGGAAGCGTAAGGTGATGCCCCGGATATAGCATTGCCTAACGAAGTTGGCATGGATCCTCGGGGTAGTTATCCACCATCATAAGCTCTCCCATCGTGTTTCAGTGATGAAGTCGAGGCCCTGGCCAAGAAAATGAGGGCTCGGTTATACCGGACATCAGTGATGGAAGATTTGAATGTAAGCGCAGGTATGTAAGCGCATAAGCACGACGAAAGTTTGGTAAGTGTAATGCGAACACGGTATCACTACACTCGTTTTCAAAGCATAAAGGATTATTCCCATTCTCTGTGCATACTTTACTAAAGCTAATAGCAAAGTACCCATAACGAGTTTGAGAAGGTTGTTTGGCATTATTAGAGCATAGAATGTGGCACAAAGACAAACTTATTGATAAACATACTGATTAGTTCACGAGTTTTATTGAAATGACTCGTTCATTGACGTGTCCTTCGTCAATTCATGTCCTTGTTTGTGATTGGTGCTCTACTTGTGATATGTAGCACGATTGGTGCTTGTGATAAGCTCTACATGAGGCCGAGATCACTTTAAAAAATATATAATAGTGATGATTAATACAGGAAGCCAATAAATTAAATAACGTCATTTTTGTATCAGTTTTTACCTACCTCGCTGAAAAGTACTTGAAGAAACTCAAGAAGCAGAGGGAAGAGGAACCTGTTCATCAATCAGAGTCATCGACGAAAATCGGTAAGATGGTGCACCGAACCCCCTCACCTCCCCTCTGCCACACTCTTACACCAGGCACCTCTTCCCCTATCTCGAATTGCCTTAATTAGCAAAAGTGTATGAAATACTCAGGAAAAGGCATTCCATAACTGCTAGAAGAATTATTGCGGTTTAAATTAATTGTTCATACACATGTACACGTCATCATGGAACCCACGATCACCATCTCTAGACTAATTCTGAACCTCACTCAGCATTGACCAAGTCTTATTTAGAATGTGTCTGGAGTCTTCGTTTGAATATCTCACTGTGTGTTACATTTAACCTAAATCCAATCCTAGTGTTTAAAAAAATAGTTAATTACTTTAATGAATGAATGATCATTTTAAGGCCATTTTCCCCACTAGAGCAGGGGTTAGCCTTGCGGGCCCCATGACAATCATAGTTCCCTGGTTGAGGGAATGTTTTTATGGCCGGATGCCCTTCTTGACGCCAACCCTTGGTCGCCTCTTACAATGTGCAGGGATACAGTGTACCAATTCTAAATCGGGGTACACACCGGGATCATTCATCCCAGCAAGCTGGTACTCAATTTGCCGACCTCGGAAGGTATGACAGGCTGAGTCAACCCCTCTGGTGTTAATTTAGCGATCGACCGGGATTCGAACCACAGGATCCTAGGTTATCCCAAGCTGGCACCCTAACCGCTAAGCCAACACCAGGATTGATACTTTAATGATACTTTAATTAAATACTTTAATGATACTCTATTTAACAACCTGTCATTTTTTTTTTTGTATACAAGATCGAGGCTCATGAAAGAGCTAACATTAATCACACAAAACGTCAAACCGACACATAAAACATATAATAAGGGGAGTGGTAGACAAGATGGGGAGAGATGGGGAAGCACACAGACACAACATTTGAGAACAGGGACATCGGGAGATCTGTGGGAAGGAGTGGGCTTGGTGGGAGGAGGCGTTGGAAGGGGGGGGGGGGGGAAATATAAACCACAAGGACACTGTAAGGACTTCCAGGAACGAAGTCTGCATTTCAAAAAAGTGGATCTGGGGTGAAATTAGCAGGGGTAGAAAAGATCAAGGTTTTGGATGGGGGAAGGTAAGAGATGATGGTGAACAGCTGTTTTAAAGACCTGGAGGGAGGAGTGGGATTGAAGAGAGTGAGGGAGTTTGTTCCAGAGATGGGAGAAAAGACAAATGAAGGAGTGAAGGTGAATAGAGAGTCTTGATTTTGGCAGTTTAACCATAAGAGGGTTGCAGGCGGATCTTGCGCGACCTGTAGGAATATTTGGGGGACAGAGCCCAGAGAGACCTGGGGGGGCAAGGCCGAAGAGGAGTCGGTAGAAGACAGAAAGACCACCAACCTGCCTGCGGTGAGTAAGTGAAAGGCCCTTGGAGTTAGCTTCATCGCGGGAGATTCCAATGATTCTGAAAGCTTTGGATTTAACCGCATGAAGCCGAGCTAGGTGTGAGGCAGGAGCACCGGCCCAGAGGGGAGAGCAGTATTCCATTGCGGCTGCGGATGAAAGCCTTGTATGTGGTGAGGAGCTCAGAAGTGCCAAGGAAGGACTTCGCACGACGGAGGATGCACAGTCGGCGACTGGCTTTGGAGGCCAGATTTGAAATGTGCTTTTCCCATGAAAGATCATGGCAGATAGTGAGACCCAAAAGCTTGAGTGACAGAACTTCTTGAAGCATGAACTTATTGGTAGGTTAATCATTTTATCCTGCAGATGAGTAAATCATTTGTGAAGTTTAGCAATAGTTGATGTTGTTGTTCTTGTTCGTGAATGCATATTGGACTGGGATGCGATTCTGAATTCAGACAGCTGGCTGCATGATGTTCCTGCTGTAGGTTCAGACAGGAATTTCTAACTTCCCCAGGATACCAGTGATAACTCGCTTCCTCTTCTTCAAAATACACCGTGGGATCTTTAATGCCCACCAATGAATACTAACAGGAGAGACGCACAGCTTAGCATCCATCAGAGGTATTGCACTTGACAGGATAGCCTAGAGCCCTAGGCCTAGAGGTTTGTGCATTCGCCTGTAAGCTGTCTAGCCTGCGTTTGAATCTGAACCAGCTATAAACTGTCGGCCTGGTCTTTCACATAATGTGTGTGCCGTCCCTCGGGTGGACTATGAACTGTGTGTCTGGTCTGACAGCGTTAGTTGGTGGAAGTTAAAGATCCCACGGTGTCCTTCGTGAGGAGTAGACGAGTTATCGCCTGCACCTGAACAGATTCCAAACTCCTGCTCTAACCTCCAGGGGTGGCTGTTGAAGAAGAAGAAGAAGAAGAAGAAGAATATTGACACACCCTTGGCCGCTCCCGTAGGGAGTGGGTGTTTCTAGTAGTAAAAATACACATATGGTAATAATCACTGTTGCCTGGATATAAACACCCATAAGTCACAATTACTGTTGTTTACATTCTTTAAATTCTTTCCAGGAGTCCTACACAAACGTCTTCAGCTTCCAGACTTGATTTAGACATTTAATGGGTGAAGTTTGGTTCGTTTCAAGTAGAATTTGGTGTTTTCGAAATCCAAGTGCCTTCGGACGCGAAATTCTAGCAGTCGCAAACTCTGTCACATGCGCACGCATTCATTTCGGCATTACTTTATTTGGCTTGATTTCACCCGTCTCCTTAGGACTCGGCATCTTTGCAGCCAGCCCAGCAACAAAGCCGGGTGAAGCAGGTGGCCTTCGTGACGACCTCGTCACACTACGACCCAGCAAACAGCGTGCCAAGAAACGCAAGGTCCCTTTTGGAAGCTGTACCCTCCTGTGAATTTTTTCCAACATGGATTTCACTGTCCATCAATTCACAGCCCTCCTCCGCACTCACATTTTGAACGGTTTTCCGTGCCTCTTTCATCTCTCATACGTTTCTACATCGTGCCGTTAAGCAATGGCAGGCAGGGATATAATCGGAATAAGAGAAGGATAATGGAAAAATTGATGAATGATCACTGCCTTGGTTAGAAGAATGTAAACACTTCGTGTCGCATCATCGCATCTGCTTGTTTCAAACTCCTCGCTGAAGCTTTCCACCCTAAATCGCTGAATTCATTCGGCAGTGAAGGATTGCTCTTTTAACATTCCCATGATGGCACAAGTTATTCTACTTCGATCCCTTCCACTTGGGCAATAAGATTGCAGATTTTAAAACGTTAATCTCTGAAGTTTAGCGGCCAGATTTAAAAAAACAACAACTGTGATTGCAATGTTGACAATCTATTATTTATACCCAATGTTGCAGTTTGTGTATCGCTACTCGCAGCGTGGTGCTTTTTGCTGTTACCATGGATGATATTAATAATAAAAAATTGCTGTAAATCTTACATTTGGTCCCAACCTGAGGATATCGATGGCTTATTGGTTCGAACTGGCATGGAAGTTTCAAAAGATAAAACTTTCATCAATCGTACCTGTAACAACCACGTCGTGGATTTATGACATCACGTAAACGTTGCTTGATGGATGTTTCAATTACGTTTTTGGGGTAGAATTTCTGAATTGAGCAAGAGGCCAAGGTACTACTACTGCTGCTACTACTGCTCATTTGTTTGTATGCAGCACAAGCACAAGGCTGAGGGTGCGGCTGTGCCACTGATGCAGTGCCCTCTGTAGGTTAGGGCAGGAATTTTGTTCGTGGTGCTCATGGTGCCGGTGGTAGCTCGCCTACACTTTGTGAAGGCCTCCCTTGGATTTTTAAAGTCCACCAACAAATGCCAGAGACAGGATTTTATTTTATTTTATTTTTATTTTTTTGTATACTGAATCGAGGCTCGTGAAAGAGCTGACATTTACTTCACAAACAAATCAACCAGACAAACAACATATATAAAAAGAGGGAGCGGAAGACAAGAGAAGGGGAAGCACACAAACACTTGAGAGCACACAACATTTAAGAGCAGGGAGATGTGTGGGAGGGAGAGGGCTTGGGGGGAGGAGGCGTGGGAAGGGGGGGCGGGGGAATGTCCGTTTAACGTCCATCCAATGGACAGTACATATATTGATGAACCACCCTGCCTGTGAACTATTACAATGGCCCTAATTGTTCCCATCTTCTTGTGGGATTGGCCTGCAAAAGTTCTGAGTCCAAGTCTTTCAAGAACCGGCTGAGACAAGGCCTGACGTTTGACTGAAGGTGATTTGGCCAGGAATTTGGAATTTGTTCAGGATGCTGGAGATAACTCACCTACTCCTCACGAAGTTCACTGTGTGATCTTTAACATCAAACTAAAGGTAGCAGGTGAGGCACCCCAGGTCAACATCCATCTGAAGGACGGTTAGGGTGCTGGAGATAACTCACCTACTCCTCACGAAGTTCACTGTGTGATCTTTAACATCAAAATAATGGTAGCAGGTGAGGCACCCAGGTCAACATCCATCTGAGGGACGGTGTACTTCATGATGCAACATCCTGCCTGTGAAACACCAATCCACCTGTTTATAGTCAGGTCGGCAATCAAACCCAGACTCAGCAGCTCAAAGGTAACGACGCAACCTTGGCATTACTATGTGAGACAGGAATGCTGAAGATGATTATATAACCTAAACCTAGCATGCTGACATCCCCATCTTTAATTTTCGAGTGGAAAAGCTGAAAAACGAGTTTAAATAAATAATTATATAAACCAAGCCTTGTAAAAGAAATGTTATTATCTGGTTTTCAGGACCTGGTATCCAGTCGTAAAGAAATACTTTGCTGTGGCATTGAAACTGAACTACAGGAACCAATCAGATGGAGAGATGTATCTGATGGAGCCAAGGATGTAGGGCCAGTAGGAGGCACCTCTGCAGATGTGCTGCTGTTGTTGTTGTTGTTGTTGTTGTTTTCCTCATCCTTGGTATTGATTTTGAGACCCAAGTAGAAATTGCCAAACATCTAATTGTCTATGGCATACCAGGAAACTTTTAAAGGATCGTACATTTACGAGTATATACTGGACTCGGATACCGTGCGATTTTTCACGTCCACAACCTCAGAAGCGAATGGCATGACTCCATGACTGTGAAGTAGTATACATGTCCCTTCACGGATGGAGTGGTCTTCAAGGTGCTCTCAGGTGAGCAGGTGAGTGATGCACCTCGGAGCACGCCGGTTGACCCATAATGGCATGCGATCAGAATTCGCAAATATTTATAGTTATGATCCTTATGGATAGATCGATTAATTAGAAAGTATGTGAAAATGGAAAGCCGGTTCGCGTCTGTTTGTATTCAGTCAACTTCTTCTTCTGTATGTTCAAAATATTAATGGAAACCGTTTTTAAAAAATACAAAATTAAAATTGATGATTTTATCGAGCCTTTGACGTTTTTATCTAAAAAAAAAAAATCAGCTTCTAGCTTTTGATTGGTGAACCAATTCTCTGACACAATATGAAAATTCTTAAAATTTCAGCTCAATCGGATGAAAATTGACGATGTTATGTGACACTGACCTTTGACCTTTTGACCAAATTATTCATTTGCCTTCTCCATATCTTACTATAATTCACCAAATGTCCGTGCATCTGTCTGTCCATCAGTCCGTCCGTTCGAAGGTACCGCAAAAACGGCTGAACCGATCGCAACGATATTTTGGGTGGGTAATCCTGGGATCTCCTTGAGTAAAATAGGCTATATTGTTTTTCCAATTTCACATTTGGCCTCCAGCATTTTCAGGTTTGGACTCCCGCATAACGTTATTTTCCCGTGTGCCGCACAAACGGCTGCACCGATCGCTGCACGGCTGCACAGCTACACCGATCGGACTCGGTGACCTCGGACAATGACCTTTTATAAGGACATGGGTTGAATCCCTGCTTGAGAGAATGCCAACCCCATCGCCGCCATCACGGCCGTCTCTCCAACTCACAATCCCAAGGGATATGCGGAAAGGACAACCCAAAACCAATTATCTTCTTTTTGATTCGTATATAAACATCATTAAAAGTAAATAATGACCTCAGCCAACGTTCAAATGATGTGGGTTTAATCTCTACATGAGAGAATTCCACATAGCTATTTGGGCGGCGTACAAGCCAACAGATCGCTGTCTCCATCGATCTTGCCGAGGCCGTAACACCTATCGGCTCAAAATCCTTTTAACTGTTGACTTGGTAGTTTTTACAATGAAGGAAACATTAATAATGTTGTCAAAAGTTTATTTTGTGATTAATTTGTGATTGGAGTTATGTTGTTTGGCATGAAAAAAGAGATATCGAGTTCAAGTGAATGACGACATGCCGTGATGGTTTCTACTTTCTGAACGTGAACTTTGTGGATCGCCATATGCTTTCTACTTTCTGAACGCTGATCTTCGCGGATCGCCATATGCAGATTCGCCACGGACCCACGATCGATGTTTCTATACGTGAACGTATCCGTTTGTTTGCGAACGGGTACGTTTTTCATGGAAGTCCTTCACGAACTTGCTGTCCATGTCTGACGTGTGACTGAGGGTGCTACAGGAATGTGGAATTTATTGGTTTCATGCTTTAGCATTTGCCGTATCTGCATTGTCTGTTTGCTTCTGGCATCCCACCCATGCATAGCATGGGTATCTCACTAGTTATCATAATAAAGCTTTGTTGAAAATTTGATGACAAAACTCAAAGGGTTTTTCAAAGGGATGACAAAACTTTTTCTTTTTCTTTTTTCTTCAAAACTTTTGTCATCAAAGGAATGACGACAAAACTCAAAGGGATGACAAAACTTTTTCTGGTCTTTATCAATGATCTCTCTGACCCTCTGGAAAATCCTCTCTATCTCTTTTCTGATGACTCCACTCTCTGCCACTCCATACCTCATCCCTCAGATCGGCAGTCTGCAGCCTCCTCAATCTCTGCAGACCTGGACAAAATCACAGACTGGTCAAACAAGTGGAACATGTCTTTCAATCCTGACAAATCTCACACTCTTACTATGTCTCTCAGAAAAGACCAACTGGACAACCCTCCCATCCACTTTCTGAATAATCCTCTCCAATAAGTTCTGTCACTCAAGCTTTTGGGTCTCACTATCTGCCATGATCTTTCCTGGGGAAACCACATTTCAAATCTGGCCTCCAAAGCCAGTCGCCGACTGGGCATCCTCCGTCGTGCGAAGTCCTTCCTTGGCACACCTGAGCTCCTCACCACATACAAGACTTTCATCCGCAGCTCAATGGAATACTGTTCCCCCCTCTGGGCCGGTGCTCCTTCCTCACACCTAGCTCCGCTTCATGCTGTAGAAACCAAAGCTTTCAGAATCATTGGAATCTCCCACGATGAAGCTAACTCCGAGGGCCTTTCACTCACTCACCGCAGGCAGGTTGGTGGTCTTTCTGTCTTCTACCGACTCCTATCCGACCTAGCTCCCCCTTCTTTGTCTGTGCTCTGTCCCAAATTCTGCCAAAATCAAGATTCTCTGCTCACCTTCATTCCTCTTTTCTCCCGCCTCTGGAACAAACTCCCCCACTCTCTTCAATCCCACTCCTCCCCCCAGGTCTATAAAATAGCTGTTCACCACCATCTCTTATCTTCCCCCATCCAAAACCTTGATCTCTTCTACCCCCGTTAATTTACCCCCAGATCCACTTTTTTTGAAATTCCGACTTCTTTCCTGGAAGCTCGAGCAGTGTCCATGTGTTTTATGCCTCTCCCACTCCTCCGCCCATCCGCCCCGCCTTCCCATGCCTCCTCCCCCCAAGCCCTCTCCCTCCCACAGATCTTCCGATGTCCCTGTTCTCTGCTGTTGTACTTGTGTGCTTCCCTCTCTCTACCCATCTTGTCTCCCACTCCCTTTATTGTATGTTTTGTGTGTCCTCTTCTTTTTTTGTGATTGATGTTAGCTCTTACACGAGCCTCGATCTTGTTTCCAAAAAAAAAAGGGTAAATTGACATTTCAGGCGAATTGGATGAAAATTGATGATTTTATGTGACACTGACCTTTAACCTTTTGACAAAACCACACACACAGAAGTGAGTACAAACCCCGTTTCCTACTGCACAGGGGGGGGGGGGGGGGGCGGACTAATTATATGTAACGTTTTGGCATGGCTCAGATAAGTTGGTAAGGCCATCTATTTATTACATATGCCACAATTATCGAATTTTCATCCTTAACTCCCTCTATGTTCTGTAGTTGCCTCCTGTTATTCCAATCATTTCCAAATTATACCAATCAAATGCTTCCCTCCTTTTTATGCCTCCGCCCCCGAAGGTGGCCGGAGGCATTATGTTTTCGGGTTGTCCGTCCGTACGGGATAAACCTTGTTTTTCTCAGCAACCACATGTCCAATTGAGACGAAACTTTCAGGGTAGGAGTGACACCCGTGCAGAATGTTTTTATAATAATTGTGACGTTATAGGTCACGTGGTTTTTTTTTTTTTTTTTTGTATACTGAATCGAGGCTCGTGAAAGAGCTAACATTTACTTCACAAACAAATCAACCAGACAAACAAAACACACAAAAAGCGGGAGCGGAAAACAAGATGGGGAGAGAAGGTGAAGCACACAAACACAACATTTGGCAGCCTTCTTGGCAGCCTTCTTGAATTAAACGCAAATAATTAAAAAGATTTCATGGAAACCGCTGAATGGAAAAATTTGAAACTTGGCACATTGTCAAGTACTCCCAATGGGGAACAAAAGCATGATAATGATGACATCATAGGTGAAGTGGTATACCAGCCAAAAATGTTTCAATCGAATTCCTTATCCTAAAAATCTGAAATTTCATGCACATGATCATCACTCATTTGAATTCAAATATTACATTTATGACATCCTAGATCACATGGTTTGGCAGCCATATTGGAATTAACCTAAAACCCTCTTCTCCAACATCTTCAAACATCTTCTCCCAAACCACCAAATTGATTGACTCGTAACTTTACGTGTGTCATTGACTTGGCATGGCGATTAAAAAATGATCACAAAAACATCATTGGTCACATGGTGTGGCAGCCATATTGGATTGAAGGGGAATATTAAATAATTATATCTCTGAAACCGCTCACCCTATCGATGCGAAATTTTACAAATATAATCTAACACCACTGTTGCATATAGTTTGATAATGATGACATTGTTGGTCATGTCGTTTGGCAGCCATCTTGGATAGAAAAACGAACAGTATCCGATCAGCACGAAACTTCACAAACGTGATCCCCTACCCATACATATTCAGAGTGTACATTTTAAAGGTCATATGTCACGTGGTGTGGCAGCCATATTAGCTTGAAAGTCGATATTTTTTTAAAATCCCTTCTCTGAAACCGCTTCACCGATCGATGTGAAACCTGTCATGGCTGGTGAAAATGTGATACTTGAAAACATCTGAAGGGATTTAAATAAAACTTGTTTATTTTTAGGACAGTGAACGTGGGCATCTACCCATTGTGGGACTATGCGGATGCATATTGGCAACACAGTCGCATTGCTCTATTTCTTCATGTCTTCCATCTAGCATTTAGCACACCCCAATTGCATCAACGTAATAATTAAGCCCTTGGATATCTTATTAATTATTTTCCCCCTTCTCATTGAATCATCAAATTCCAAGTATCTCATGCCTGTCTCTGGCACTGCCCACGATGCATACCTATAATTACCCTCTGGCTGCCTGTCTGCCCGTCAGTGGTCTATAAAAAGCACACTCGGGACTGGATGAAAGGTCTTTGAGCGAGCAGCCTTCTGGAAAAGAACGTCGTCACAAAGCGTCGCACAGTAATCAATTTTGAAAGCTTTTTTTTTCCATCGAACAAATAGAAGAAAACTTTTGGACGATGGATATGGCACAGAACAAGGTGGTGGTGGCGGAAAAAGCGTCCCTATTCCAGAGATCACAGTCCATGGCAGCACGGACGAACCGCCTGGTGGAGTCGATGGACCAACTGGAAACTCGGTGAGTCGTGGTGAAGCTTAAACAACTTTGGAAAGAAAAGTTTGTTTTCACTCGATGGGCAACTTGCTCGTGAAGACTAAACTTCCTAATGTCAATAGGTCTGGAACATTCCGTGTTGACTAAAACCTCAAGAGGACCGTCTATTTATTACGTACAAATATGATGGAATTCTTCAACCTTTTTTCTGCCTGTTTATGGCCATATTTACTTTGTACACACACCCTTCCCTTCCTCCAAATCTTATTTCCTACTCCCTCCTCTGCTCCAACACCATCCTCTCACTTGACATCCAGTTTTTGTTTTTTTCAAGTTAGCCCATATCCCTTGTGAGTTGTGAGTCGTTAATAAATTGTCCCGTTAATAAAAATAATAAATTGTCCCCCCCCCCCCCCCCCGGATGCAAGTTGGAAACTCTTACTTATCCTCCACATGTTAAATGTAGTTGCGTGTCCGTGCAGAGTGGAGGCACTACGTGAGCAGGCATCAGCCATGGAGCAAGAGAAGGAGACCCTACTGGAGATGTTACATGGAATGCAGAGCTGCCAAGACATACGCAACATTAGTGACGGTAAGGTTGGACGTTATCCACCAGGGTTCCGTGCAAGTTATCTGAATATACCATGAAATACCCGCAATTGGGGCTCATTCTTTGTATTTGGCCTGGACGATCATAATGAAGCTTGTAGAAGGTGTAGGAAGAAGAGCTCGATTCTTATTTTGGTCCTATCTAAAACTTCAGATTTATGTAACAGCTTCATTACATCTACTTCTGAATCCATCAATATTAAGATTGATGGTTGTTTTGTGGCAAACCAGTGGGATGTGGACATATGGAGTAATAGTGCTCCTCTGACTGCCTTAGAGAGCAAATCTTCAGTCAAAGGTTATTACTGGAAACACTCACCAATGACCCATACATGGTGATGCACAGGTGAACGTGAAGAACTGAATGTAACGGCTGAGCGGCTCATTAATCGTGTGCTCACTGTGGACATCTCACTGGAGACGGTGCGAGACCAGGAGCAGGAGCAGTCTCTCAACAAAGCCATGGAAATCCTCGACGAGGCAGCACTACGCCTCAAAAAGGATATGGATGGGTCCAAGAGGTGCTTTGGAGCACTGCTTCAAGCCTGCCTTCCAGATGAAGGTGAGGTAGGTGGTACAGGTGCACGGGGTTCGATTGACCAGAAATTCCAGTCGCTGGTCATCGGATGTGCACTTGACGATCAGAAGAAGATCCGGAAGAGGCTCAACATGTTGACACGGATCACAGATAACACCGATCGCTCGATTCGCCTCCTGGACCATCAGTACCACAAGGGCTCGCATGGCCAGCAAATTAATAGCTGACAAACATGATTTGCTGCTGATACGGTACCTGAACAGCGTTTATTCCCTACCTGGTCATGCTTTTTGCACTTAATGCTTTATGCCACTCACAAATGATATTTGAGCTTTTTCTAGAAAATAAATGTTGCTGAAAGATTTTCTCCGTGATTTGAAATGATATGGGTACAATGCCTGAAGCTTTAAGTTGAGGGGTGGCATAAAGGCCAGAAACCACATGTTGAACAACTCAACAAAGGGTTGACCAATGTCTATGGAAAATGCAACGACAGGCACATGCGCCGCTATCCAGAAATGAGCATTCCCTGAAAGACGAGTTTCAAATGTGGTCTAATGATGACCAACATTATCCCACCTTTCTTGAGGGGTAGGCCAGGGGAAGCTTGGCCCGAGTCTTTCACGAACAGGCTGGTCAAGCTTGACATTCCACTATTTAGGGCAAGAATTTGGAATTGGGCCAAGGTGACGGTGATGGCTCACCTACTCTTCGCGAAGGACACCATGGGATCTTTAACGTCCACCAACGAATGCGGGAAGACGGGACGCCCATATAACGTCCATCCGGGTGACAGCACACATTGATGAAACACCAGGCTGACAATTTACAGGGTTGGGATTTGAATCCAAGCTAGGCAGCTTCAAGGTGAGTGTGCGCACCTCTAAGCCATATTGTCAGCCTCAGACCTAATGATGACTCCCTGAGTCTTTTCCTCTCGCACCCTCACTTTTAGAGCATGCTACGGTGAAAGCGAAGACCTTCAACCAGTCCGTGAGTTATTAGAAAGCTCATTGCGGTGACTCAAGTATGTAAGTGAGCAGCAGAGACCTTTGGGAAACCATCAAGATTCATAGAATGTAACCAGAAAAGAGGTTGTTATCATTTATATGATCATATATTTCTGTTTTCTAGCATGTTTTAATTACACACATGCTCTGTCCACAGAACGTTTCATTTATTACAGCAAAAACCAGGCAGCACAAAATTGATATTTCCTAAAGAGTTCATACAGCCATTTCCTCCCAAGGAGCAATATTCACGACACAACATGTACGGCAGCTCGTGTTCTATCTAAAAAAAAAAACTCAGTCGAACAATCTTATCAAAGCATGAGGGTCATGATTGCAAACAGGTGAATAGGGCCAAGTAATGGTCAACACAGACCTTAGTAACATCGATTTGTTTAATGGCCTCCATTTTTTTTTAATCAAATGCTGCCTTTCTTTCAATCTTTATTAATCTGACCCTCTTCTCCTCTCATGTGAAGCAGAAAGGTTAAACTGAATGTGAAAGTCGAACCATATTGGAAAGTGAAACCTTATTTTGATATTGAATTGATTAAGGGCACTTTGCCAACCAATTTTGTTTTAATACATCAAATGTCAGTACTAGGGAGCATTGTGTAATCAATGGCCGCTGTAATTTTAGATAAGCTAGATATTGTTGAGGCTGGAAGGATGGCCTAGAGGTACGCACACTCACCTCTAAGCTGTCTAGCCTGGGTATGAATCTGAACCCACCTATAAACTGCAATCCTGGTGTTTCACCTGCAGCCTGATTCATCAATGTGTGTGCCGTCCCTCAGATGGACGTTCAACTGGGCGTCCCGTCTGCCCGGCATGGATTGGTGGACATTAAGAATCCCATGGTGTCCTTCGTGAAGAGTAGGCAAGCTATCATCGGCACCATGAACAAATTACAAATTCCTGCCCTAACTTCCTGAGTCAGACTGGCAACCCTTCCAGGATTGTAGTCTAGTAACTGCTACGGCATCACTTTGGCTCTGCATAGATGATGAGATATTGTTGACAGAAGCGTTAGTAAATCAAAAAATGTTTTCCCATTTACTTTGTTGAAATTATATATCTTGGGCAGATAAATATAAGTCCAAATCCTTGATGCTCCATCAACTTCCTATTTAATACACAAAACATTTCTTCCCCGATTTGAACAACGTTAACTGTTTACTGATGTCCCCAGACTTTCAACAAACTGCATTCCGCATGCAACGTCACTGGTGAAACTAAGGAAGCATCTTAACATGTGAAATACTGTAATATGTTAGAATATTTCACATCACTATATAAAAATATGGCATTGAAGCAATGCGCTCAGCACAAAATAACAACATCTAATCCAGCAGAGCTAAATAACAAGCAAAGAAAATGTTGTTTACTTGGCAACCTTTGGGGTGGAGGAAGCAGCTGTAAGAGTTGGAGAAGCTAACAAGAGTTTTCCAAGATCAAATATGGAGACAGCACCGGCCTGATATTGTCTCACGGTTTCCTCATCCACCAGTCCATCTTCAATTGCTCTGTTCACATCAAACTTGCGTCCCGAACGCTTGTCCACAAGCATTAAGCTGGTGTCTCCGTCACCAAGCTGAACCTTGATCTCTTCCCATTCGCACTCCTCGGCTGCTAATCTTGAGTACAGCTGTTCATCCAAAATTCCTTTCTTGAAGGCTTCCTCAACTGTGAGCTCTGTCTGGCTATCTGGGTCCAGCACTATCTTGCGCCTCTGAAGTGTGTTGCACTCTCGTTCTCCGGGTTCCCACTTCAGCACCAGGAGCCGACACCCCGTTTGTGAGTCGATCACACATTGCTCCATGAGCTCCAGGTAACTTACGTTCTCGTCTGTGTTGGGATCCACAAAACCTTTTGTGGCGTCACTTGGGTTGGACAAGATGTCCTTCATCTTTTCGTCGAACAATCCACGCTTGATGGCCACTTCCATCGGAAGTCGATGGCTTGTTTTGTGGTCTATTATGCCACCGGTGGCCAGCTGTGCCTCTAGCAGACGGATACCACGTTCATGTACCACAAAGCCCTTGCACATTCCCTCAAACAACGAGATCTTACCACCTGTATAGTAGTCCTTGTAGCAGGTCACAGCTCGCTCAGCTGAAAGCAGCTTGTCGTGATACTCTGAAACAATGACGCCATTTGTTATTGCCTCATCCACTGTGAGGCGGAGGTTGTTAACCGGATCTATTATAAAACCGGTGGCTGCTTGGGCCTCCAATAGGAGCATTCCAGTTTTGTACTTGACTAACCCTCTCCAGATGGCACTGCTTATGGACATCCTTTCTTTGGTTTTCTCATGGATAAAACCTGCGATGCATCCAGTGCCTTCCATATAGTCTTTGATGGAGCTTGATACTTCCTCGACAGACTTTACTCCTCTAACCACTTCACGCAAAGTTGTCTCATCAAGCACCAATGAATCTAAAAGCTCTCCAGCTGTTACTTCATTACGAAGTCCTTTAAATTTAAGAGCCTTTTTAGCCTTTTCTACTTCGTGGTCCTCAATGATACCTGCAATCTTTTCCATCAGTTCACGTGTTGTGACCTTTCCAGACTCGTAATCATGGAGCAACTCTTGTGACCTGGTTTCCTCAATTAGCGTACTGTGGAGAATTTCTGACATCGAAAGCTTTTTACCTGCCTCATCTCCAAATTTGATCTCGATGCCAACTTCATCGAGTCGTTTCATCTTGTCTGATTTTGGTAAGTCTTCCTTGTCGGATTCTATTATTATTACCCTGTCCTCTCTCAGCGACTCAACCGCTACCGTCATATCCTCTCCTCCATCGGATTTCACATCCACATTTTCTATCTCCTTCATTGTGATGATTATATCATGGGTAATTAAAGGCACTCCCTTTGCCACTTTTTGTTCTGCAAGCGGAAGAAGAAGCATCCCAGTTCCATAATCTTTCAAACACCGTTGCATAAGCTCCTGGTATGTAACATCTTCGCCTGTGTTTGGGTCGGTATAGCTCTTGACATTCTCACTTGGGTCAGACAGAAGCCTGTTCACGTTCTCGTCAAATAATTCACGAGTGTATGCCACTGTCACAGGCAGACGGTAACTACCCAATGGGTCAATTATTCCTCCAGTAGCGAGCTGAGCTTCCAGTAGACGAATTCCACGGTCTCTAACTACCATTTCTTCCTTGATCGCTTCAAATAATGATATGGTCTTAGCTGAGTAGGGGTCCTGAAATCCTTTGACAGCATTCTCGGCTGAAATAAGTTTTTCCTTATGTTCTAAGCCTATCAAGCCAGCTTTCACTGCTTCTTCCACTGAAAACTTCTCATTCTTCACTGGATCCATGAGATACCCTGTAGCAGCTTGAGCTTCCAACAATTCCATCCCTATTCCAGGTCTTATGAGACCTTCCTTCATGGCATTGTAAAATGACATACTTTCTTTTGTGGCCTCCACGTATACACCAGCAATGCTCACTGTTCCATCCAGGTAAGACTTAACCAAAGGTAGTACATCATCAATACTTTTCTTACCCTCCCGTACATTGTTTGCTGTTGGTTCATCCAAGATGCGAGCCTCAACAAGGTCCTCCAGCCTCACCTGGTGACGCAGGCCTTGGAAAGTGGGAACAGGCTGTTTGGAAGCCTCTATTGCTTTTCCATAAATTATTTCCGCAATTTGAGTCTTGGCGATGTCTATAGTAATTTCACCACGTTTGTAGTCGAGAATAATTTTGTTTTTGACTGCCTCATCGATGAAATCAGAGTTAAAAACCGTCTCAAGGGTCACTCTTTTACCACCAAATTTCACCTCCGGAAGCCTCACTGTTGTGTTTTTCAATGCTTCTGAAACATCTTCATCAGTTTTCATGAAATCTTCCATTTCCGGAGCTTTTATGTATGGGATTTCTGGCTCTCTATCAATCATGGTCGACTCCTTCTGAGAGAAGCTTGACCTCTGCTCTTTCGCATCACGTCCAAAAGGTAGCAAGTACAAGCCTGTTTGATCATCAACAATACACCGCTGTAACAGTTCACAATATGACAAGTTTTCTTTTGTGTTCGGGTCAAAGAAACCCTTGTTATCATCTCCGGGATTTGCAAGAAGCATGTGCATCTCTTTGTCAAATAGGCCACGGATGTAGGCCACCTCTAGAGGAAGACGATGGCTTGCGTGAGGATCAACAATCCCTCCAGTACCGATTTGAGCATCCAGTAGACGGACTGCATGATTTTTCATGATAAGTCCCTTTTTCATTGCTTGAAACGCGGAGATGGTTTTCCCCGTATACGGGTCTTTGTAACCCGTGAGAGCACGTTCCGCTGCAAGGAGTTTCTCCTTATGTTCCCATCCGACCAGACCAGCCCGCACTGCTTCCTCAACAGTGAACATCTGGTTTTTCACTGGATCGATCATATAACCTGTCGCTGCTTGAGCTTCGAGCATCACAAGACCTGAACCGGGTCTAATCAACCCTTTCTTGATGGCATTGTAGATGGAAATCCTTTCCTTCGTACCTTCGACTAGAAGGCCAGCAATACTCCTGGAGCCATCCAAGTAAGACTTTAGTAATGACTTTACTTCCTCTGCTGTTTTAACACCAACTATCACTTGATTTGCTGTTTGTTGATCTATAATGCGTGAGGAAAGGAGATCAGTGGTTGAAACATTTTGGCGAAGGCCAGGAAAGGTTGGAACAGGTTGTTGGACTCCTTTAAAAACCAATCCATCTATGATGTCAGTCACTCTAGAGATAAGCATATCAACGGTGATTTTTCTCATTCTTAAATCTGCCATTAACATATTACTTATTTCTTGATCAATTATATTTGATTCCATAACTTCTTTCAATGACATCTCACTTTCACCAAATCTGGAATCAGGCATTTTTAGTCGAATTTTTTGCATTGTCTGTAAAAGTCCCTGTTCAGATTTAGGTAAAGGTTTGTCAGAACTTGTGTAACTTTCTGAAGGCCTTTTGACCGGTGGAATACCTTGTGCAGGTATTTGTGCCGTATCATGTGCCGCCATGTTTACCTTGCGCAGGATTTCGATTATTTTATTGACAAAGGTTTCAATTGTTATTTTCCCATGTCTGTAGTCTTCCACCAAATCCCTTTTTGTTTCAGATATTATAATGTCAGAATTAAGTACTTCATTCAACGACTGTTCTCTTCCAACGTACTGGCCTTCTGGTCTTATTTTGATTTTTTCCAAAGAATGAAAAATGTCCTGGTCTGTTTTGATTGTTTTTTCCATTATAATGGGCGTGCTTGGTCTTTCCAGCAGAGTAAAGGCCTCAGTTTGTTGTTTGAAATTTGGTTTTAATGGAAGCAAAAGGAGACCTGTAATTGGGTCTGTGACACACCTCTTCATCAGCTCTGAGTAGGTGAGATTATCTTCTGTGTTTGGATCAAAGAAACCCTTTGTGGCATCAGTAGGATTGGACAAGATCCTATTCAAGTTATTGTTGAGCAGTCCACGACTGTAGGCCACATCAATCGGAAGTCTGTGACTCGCTCTTGGGTCGATGATTCCTCCCGTGGCAATCTGGGCCTCCAGAAGGTAAATGGCTTTGGATTTCGCAACGAGTCCTTTATTCATTGCCTCAAACAAAGAGATGGTTTTTCCTGTGTACGGATCTCGATATCCTGTCAGTGCTTGCTCAGCCACAAGCAACTTGTCTTTGTGTTGACATCCTACAAGTCTGACACGAACTGCATCCTCAACAGAATACTTCTGGTTTCTCACAGGATCAATCATGTAGCCAGTGCCTGCTTGGGCTTCCAATAACATCAATCCTAATCCAGGTTTGATCAGTCCCCTCTTCATTGCACTGTAAATGGACACTTTCTCCTTATTGGTTTCCACTGTGAGACCGGCAATGCTGCTTGAGCCTACCAGATAGGTTTTAATCAGTGGGCTTACTTCCTCTACAGTTTTGGTACCTTCTAATAGTTGTTTAGCTACTTGCTGGTCTATGATGTGACTGTCCACCAAATCAGTGACAGACACACGTCGACGGAGACCGGGAAACGTTGGCAACGATCGCTGAGCTACTTCGCATGCTTTTGCGTCAAGAATTTCAGTGACCCTTCCAACGACAATATTGAGGGAGATCTTCCCCAGTGTGAAATCTACAATTAGCATTTTCTTTATTTCAGGGTCAAGAATGGCAGAATCAATAACTTCCTTCAAGGTCATTTCTTTTCCTCCTAACACTGCCTCAGGCATTTTCAGCCTAACGTTCTTCAGTTCCTGCGTAACTTCTTGTGCAGTTTTAAACAATGGTTGTTCTTCAGGGCCAGGAACACCTTGAGAATCCTTTCCATGCGTTGCTGGAGAAGTCCATTCTGTAGCACGAGCGGCGAGCGTGTTAATAATGTCAACAGTTTTGTCAATCACATCGTCAATGCTGATTTTACCTTGCCTGTAATCTTCAAGAAGGTTTTTCCTTGCTTCATAGTTTATAATCCCTTTGTCAAAAAGCTCTTTCACAGACAATTCCTTTCCACCAAATCGAGGAATTGGTAATCTGATCCTTATTTTTTCAAGCGCTTCAGATATTTCTTTATCAGTTTTAACAGTCCTGGAGGCTAGGTGTTGAGGTATTTTGTTCGCCTTTGCGTCAATTAATTCGGTCACTCGATTGAGTAGAATGTCAAAAGATATTTTCCCCGATTTTAAATTGTCCAACAGTGTTTTCTTGTCTTTTGCTTCAATGATTCCGGAATCAAAAACTTCACTCATGGAGAGTACCTTGCCATGGAATCCAGTATCAGGAAGTTTCAACATAGTGTTCCTCAATTTCTGTGCGAGTTCCTGCGTTTCATTTGTGGCAGGTTGTTGAGCCTTTTTATCAATAATTTCAACAATTTTGTTAATGACCATTTCGATATTGATGCTTCCTTGTTTGTAGTCTTCTGCAAGCTTTCTTTTTGCTTCTGCTTCAATGATTCCGGTATTGAAGACCTCCTTCACAAACATTTCCTTCCCACCATATTTTGCAACTGGCAATTTGATTTTAATCGTGTCAAGTGACTGCCAGAATTCTTGGTCAGTTCTGCCTTTCCTTGTCCACATCGGTGTGCTAGGACGCTCACATGCAGCCACTGCTTCCACTTTTTGTTTTGCCAGTTTGCTGATTTGAAACAAAAGGAGACCTGTATTTGGATCTCTTATGCATCTCTTCATCAGCTCCAAGTAAGTGATGTTTTCATCGGTATTTGGGTCGAAGAAGCCCTTGGCTTCGTTGCTTAGGTTGGAAAACATCTTGGCCATCCTTTCATCAAAAAGCCCACGCAAATAAGCCACCTCCAGAGGAAGGCGCAAACTGACTTTTGGATCGACGATTCCTCCAGTGGCTATTTGTGCCTCCAGCAGACGGGTGCCAAGGTCTTTCATGATCAGGCGTTTCTGCATTGCTTGGAACAATGAGATTGTTTTCCCAGAGTATGGGTCCTTATATCCTGTAAGTGCTTGTTCAGCCAGCACAAGTTTCGTCTTGTGTTCTCGTGCAACAATCCCATTCTGCACTGCGTCATCCAGTGAAAACATCCGGTTCCTTACAGGATCAATGATACTTCCTGTAGCAGCTTGAGCCTCCAAGAGCATCAGTCCTGTTGTGGGTTTTATCAGGCCTTTCCTCATGGCCATATCAATGGTCATCTTCTCATTTGTGCCTTCAGCCAAAATACCAGCAATGCTTGAATTTCCATCAGTGTAGGTTTTTATCAAAGGCTTCAGTTCATACATAGTGGTTTTACCCTCTACCAGATGCCTGGTTGTTTGGTCATCGATAATGCGTGCAGCCAGAAGATCATTTATGGACACTTGGTGACGAAGTCCAGCGAATGCGGGCGATTCCCTCAGGGCTATTTCATTTGCCCTAGTGTCAATTATCTGTGTGACTTGGGATATCAGTAGATCTGCAGACATCTTTCCCGATCTGAATTCTGTCATCAATGTGTTCTTCGTTGGCATATCAATTATTTTTGATTCGAAAACCTCTTTCAGCGTCATCTCTCTCCCAGCAAATCCAGAAACTGGCATCTTCAAGCGGATTTTTTGCAAAGTTTGAAGAAGTTCTTGTTCAGTTTGGGGTGCTTGCTGTACATTTGACCTTTGCTCCTGTATTGAGTGGTATGCTATGCCGTTAATAATTTCGATGACTTTCGTTATAACTGCCTCAATGTCAATTCTCCCACATTTGTAATCTTCAGTAAGATTTTTTCTCATTTGATGGGGAATGATGTCTTTTGTGAAAAGTTCATTAATCGACATCTTTTTACCATCAAAACTTGCTTCTGGCATTTGCAATATAATTTCTTGAAAATCTTGCTTTATTTGGCTCTCTGTTTTGACCGAGCTGCTCGAATATTGTGAATATCGCGAGTTTGGAATGGAACTACTCGGATTGGAATTTGTCGTTGCCTCGTTTTTCAGAAATTTGGAATTTTCAACTCTTGCTTCTTCCCTCTGAGATTTACATGCTACTTGCTGTGTTGTGCTTCCCTTAGTTGTACACTTAAAAGGCACCAAAAGAAAGCCAGTATCGGGGTCTACAATGCATCGACTCAACAATTCACTATATGTCAGGTTCTCCTGTGTGTTCGGATCAACATACCCCTTCGTGTCATCACTCGGATGTAAAAGGATCCTGTTCATCTCCTCGTTGAAAAGTCCTCTGCTGTAGGCCACGTCCAAAGGAAGTCGGTGGCTGGCTTGAGAGTCAATGATTCCTCCAGTAGCAATCTGAACCGCCAGAAGGCGAAGTCCATGGTGTTTCAAGATTAGCCCTTTTTCAATAAACTTGAACACAGAGAGTATTTCTCCAGTAGCCGGGTCCTTGTATCCTGTTGCTGCTCGTTCAGCTAGCATCAGCTTGTCCTTGTACTCCAGACCAATGACCTTTTGCTTGACAGCATCTTCTACACTCAGCTTTAAATTGTTCACAGGGTCAATGATGAACGCAGTTGCTGCTTGAGCTTCCAAGAGTAGTAAACCAGTTCCCGGTCTCAGGTATCCCTTCCGCAAAGCGGCATAAATAGACATTTTTTCTCTTTTTTCCTCATGGTAGAGTCCAGCAATCGGACTTGTTCCATGAAGTACCTTTTCAATCTTGTGTTTTACCTCCGCAGGTTTCATAGTTCCCCTGCTAATTGCAGTTGCGGTTGCTTCATCTATAACCTTGGAGCTCAGCAGCTCATCAACTGTCACCTCCTTTCTCAAACCTTGAAATGTCTTGGAGCTATCCGTTTTCTTTGTGGCTTCCAAAGCTTGAAGCACACTGTTTTTTAAGATCATCAGCGACATTTTCCCCGCTTTATATGCATTGAATAGATCCAGTTGAACTTGTTTTTGAAGAAGATTGCTGGAGAAAATCTCATGAAGAGATAAAATCTTCCCTGCAAACATCCCTCTTTGTATTTTAACTGTTGTTTTTTCGAAAGTTCTTTCTATTTCCTCATCGTTTTCTTTGATTTTCTGAATTATAGTCTCTCCAAGCTGCTGCAATGTTAACTGGCCCGTGCTAAAAGCTGCCATTAACCTTTGACTCTCCTGTGCAGGTAACTGTTCAGAGTGGAGCACATCCCAAATTGGCAGGGGCTGCAATTTTTGTGATATCATGAGCTTCGTGGTTTTCAAGGTCTCCGTAATGTCCACTGTATGATTTGCACTCCCGTTTTCAATCACTTCCTGAAAAACAAGAGGAATATATCAAGAAAATTGTGTTTTTTTTTTAATTTAAAAAAATGGCAAATTATGTTTAATCGGTCTGCTGGAACAACACATTGTTGCATTTGAAAATTGAAGGTCTTAACCTGTTTCCACAAAACTATATAGAACACGTGCTCTCAGAATTTTCCATCAATCAGAAGCCACAACAGTATATGCCTCGCCCACCTAATGAGTCTCGTGTAGCTTGTGTAGTGGTAACTGAGCCGTTGTATTACATACCTGATTAAGAGCAGAGTACAGAAAAGACAGGTACGTTACAATTGACTTTTCATCTGGCTGTTCAACATTCACGTCTGTAAAGAGTAAAAATAGAAGAAGTCATTATTAACGTTGGAGATTTTTATGTCATTATACTGTATAAATTATCTGTACAGTTCAACATTTACCCTCTGCATCTAATAGTTTCGGCACCCCGAGGTTCTTTGCTGCAACTTCAAAAGCCATTTCCAAGTTCTGCTGATTGCTTCGTTTAGCTACTTCTTCAATCTGTACAAGAGCAGGTCTGTAGGTTGAGAGCAAAAAAAAAAGAGTAGTTCAGGAATAATTTCTCCATACAACATCGAAGCTCGTGGAAGAGGGGTGACAGAGGGTATAAAGGCAACGCAGTAGTGCAGTAGTGCAGACAGCACGTAGTGCAAAGTGGCCTCAGTTGAAGAAGAGCCTGCACTTGGCTTCGTAATGAAGAATTCATGTGATGCTCAAAATGTTTAAAGACTGTGAAAAAAAATGACACTTCATTTAACAAGACAGCTACAGGAACGATTCATAACTTTGTTTAAACTTTCATTCCTTCTCTTTGAGAGATTGACTGCGAATGTGATCATTTACAAGCACTGAAGGCAAGAGTTGTTTTGGCCACCTACCTCAAAAACATGTTTCTTGGAGGTTTTTCCTTGCAAAATATAATTTATTTTTGCTGACACATATAATATACAGGGTGATTATTTTTATTCGAGAACCCTAAATAATCCCATACACTAAAAACTAGATCAGTTAGGAACCTATTATTTTACGTAAATGGAGCCTAATGTTGCAGAAAGACGTCACTTGATCCACACAATTGATTACCCTCGATGAAGTGCTGAAGATGTCCACCACCATGTTGTAGGTACAAATTCATTCTTCGCAGCATGCTCTCCTAAACATGGTGTAGCATTTCTTGGGGAATATTGATGATTGTGTCACTGATTTATTGATTTTAATTCACCAAGAGTGTGTAGTGACTTCTAGTTTTACATGCATCATTTTCTACTTGAACGGATGGTGCAGGAAGAATCAATTCGCCAAGCTTGTTCCTCACATACTGAAGCTCTGCTAGCAAATGTTCGGTTAGTGTGGCATGGTTTAAAACCAGGAACAACCCATCAACTCTCAGTACGAGAGGACGAAGCACGAAGAGGAAGAAGAGGGTTGTTGTTTTTACGCGGACTCTCTCCTCTCGAGGGTTTTTGAGCTAAAGGGCATAATAACGTGGAGTGGGTAAATACTGTACTTCACTGTTCTTTGGTTTCCCTTGAGATTATCAGCAGAGTTGTACTTCACCATCTGCTCGCTGCTCACGAAAATCAAACAAACGTTTCTACTTCTTGGGGTTACTTTTTTTCTTCCGCCATTTTAGATCGCCTTTTACTGGTGGAATATTCATTTTGTTTTAACCACCGCTTAGATCACCCCGAAGCCCGAAGCATTGGTATTTTCGTCTGGTGAAAAAAATCAACATTTCACAACGGGTTTACCCACCGAGACCTTCGACCAGCTTTTGGGGAGCATTGGCTGCATCTCGGTGGAACATCCACATTTACTCCCATTTCACCACGTTCATCGAGCGTAATGGAGACGAAGAATTGCCAGCAAGCATCTATCCACCATGTGACCACACGTGAGTATAAATTCACAAACAAATTTTTACAGGTGCGTTGATTTGTAGTGTACACTATATCCTTCAAATATCCCCATAAAAATAAATCTGGTGATATAAGCCATAATTACGTGGACACGACACGGTCACCCAAAGAGTAGCCCAAGTTCGTTCATGTTGTATCGTAAAGTGTGACTTGTGGCACCATCTTGCTGAAACCATCCTTGGTTGATTTAATCTCCTGTAAGGTGCCCAAGAGACTTGTATACTATGTTGATGGAACTTTCTGAGTTTACTGTTTCTGTGAAGAAAATTGGGTCAATAATTATTTACTGAATTATTTGCTGACCAACAGCACACCAAACACCAATTTTCGCGGAATGCAATGGTCTTTCGTGCATTGCATAAGGTTATTCTCCTTGACGTAAACGAGTGTTTTGTGAATTTACAGGCCCAGAAAGATGAAACAATACTTCATCTGTAAAAAACATAACATTCAAAGCATTGTCTTGTTCTCTTACCATCCTATGGAGCCACTCACATTAGGCTGCACGTTTCTCTTTTTCCGGCTCAAGTAACTGATGCACTGCATGAATTTTGTAGGGATAAAGCTTGAGTGTCCGGACGACCTACCTTGCACTGGAATATGAACAGTGAGCTTGTTGTGCTAATTTCTTCGGGCTTGCTTCCATTATTTCCCGCACTGAATCCACTTTCTCTGGTGTAACAACACTTGGCTGGCGCATATGCATTTTCACTTTCTTGCAGCCTGGTTCTCTGAACTGCTTCACAAGTTTCCATGTCACTGATTTTCAAGGTTTCATACGACCACCAAAGGGACGTTTAAATGCAATTTGACATTCCCTAAAGGATGCATTCTTGATGTAATGTTCCACGAGAAACACGCGTTCTTCCACAATGAGGCACCATGGCACGAATGAGTGAAAACCGTTAAACGTCACTGATAAATCACGTGATACCTGATAACTCTCAGGAGCATGTTACGTCTTTCTGTAACATTAGGCTACATTTACACAAAATATTAAGTTCCTAACAGATATACATTTTAGTGTTTGGTAATTATTTAGCCGCTTTCAGCAAATTAAAAGCAAAATTCTAAAATAACAAAACACAGCATCAAACAACAAGTTATAACTTCATTTAAATGAATATGTGAGCACCTCTCCATAATGAGGGCATTCAACTTCAAGATGAAGAATTTTAAGTTACTTTGTCTCTCAGCACTCTTTCCATGTTACTCGAGGCTGGCAGGATGGCTGAGCGGTTCGGACACTCCAAGCTGTCTATTCTGGGTTTGAATCTTGACCCAGATATAAACTGTCATCCCGTTGTTTCACAGGCAAGGTGATTCAACGTGTGTGCCGTCACTCGGGTTGACGTTAAACCGGGCGTCCCATCTGCTGACATTAGTCGGTGGACGTTAAAGATCTCATGGTGTCCTTCAGGAAGAGTAGACGAGCTATCGCCAGCACCATGGACAAATTATAAATTCCTGCCATAACCTGCAGAGGGCACTGCATCAGCGGCTCACCCACACCTTTGTTCCGAATATGGAAGAAGAAGTAGTATTACTCTCGAAATAAGTATCTAGATTATTTCTTCTCTAAATGTAGGTAGTTGTCTACATTACTTATCGTCTATAAATACATACATCTGGTGGTCAGATAGTTTCAGGAGAAACCTGAACTTCAGGTGGTTTTACTCACTGAAATTATACCTGTGCTTGTGAATGAGGGAGTTGAAAAGCTTTCCGTTCCTCCATGAAGAGGAGAAGTCAAGACACTGGAGGTTACGATAACCCCGGGTGGTGTTCTTTACCCACTCGAGCAGCTTGTCCAACACAGGAAGAGCTTGGGAAGAAGGGTCAACCTTCACCTCTGGTATCTGCTCACAAACAGCCAATGTGAAAAGGCACTGAGATTGTTGAAAAACGAATACAGACCTAGAAAATCAAAAAGTTTTATGAACATAACCAACTGCCGCACACAAACGAGGATGCACCATGTTTACACTTGCAATACCAATGTTCATTGTGGATTTTTTTCACATTGTAAAAACTTTCTTTTAACATCAAGTTGCACGTTGCATTTATCTATCTATAATTCCAGCAATCTCTGTGTGTCTGTCTGTGTGTCTGTGTGTCTGTGTGTTTGTCTGTGACCGCTGTTTCTCGACAACCACGGGTCCGATATACTTGAAACTTGCCAGGTATATTGCTGGGGACCCGAGGATGTGCCTTTTCAAGGTTTGTAATTAATCGGACAAGTACCTACCGAGATATGTCCAAAAAACGCTTCAACCAATCAGAGAGCAGCGAGCTATCACGTGTGCCGAACCGTTAATGCAATGCAAGCGTTAATGCGTTAATGCAAGGCTTTTCTTTTTTTCCCTCTTCTCTTTCTACTTTTCCTTGCGATTAAATTGCAAACAGCCAAAATACGTTGGCGCTAATTGAATAATTGGCCATTAACACTAAAATAATCGTAACTGCGATATGCCAACTTCCGGACAGTGCAGCCTTCCATGTTGTTGTTGTTTGCAGCAGCTGTTTGCAGCAAGGCAAGGCTTTTCTTTTTTCCCCTCTTTTCAAACTGCGATTAAATTAAAACGATTCATCCTAACTGCGATTTGCGAACTTCCGGACAGTGACGACTTATCTTCCGGCAGCCAATCACAGAACGCTCTGTTGCGTAGGCGTGGCCGATGTGAGACGAGCGGAGCTGAGCGCGTTACGAGCTGACCGCCATTACGGTACGTAATTCGATTTCTTATGCGCATTATTTCTCCCAATTCAGTCAGAGCGAAGGGCGGAAGCGAAGAGCGTTGCTTTTTTTGTTTACGGGCGTACGGGCGGGGTAGAGCGTACGGGTAGCGTTTTTTTTTTTTTTTGGCCACGGAACGGGCACCCACGTACGGGCAATGCCCTAGTCTATCTATAATTCCAGTAATCTCTGTGTGTATGTTTGTATGTTTGTATGTATGTTTGTCTGTGACCGCTGTTTCTCGACAACCACGGGTCCGATATACTTGAAACTTGCCAGGTATATTGCTGGGGACCCGAGGATGTGCCTTTTCAAGGTTTCATATTAATCGGACAAGTAGTTACCGAGCTATGTCCAAAAAACGATTCAACCAATCAGAGAGCAGCGAGTTATCACGTGTGCCGAACGTGCCGAACAGACTCTGCCTCGGACGGCACATTTGAGAGCGTATTCATTTATTTCACGTTGGCAAACTATGTTGCCGCTATGTTGGCGTTAAACGATGTTTTAAAACTAATTAAAACTAATTTGCGATTCTTTCGCTTTCCTGCGCGTTTGTGCATGCTATGGCGATTTCTTTACCAAACTCCGCAAGCCGTTCGCTTTGGACCAAACCATTTCATGTAAATAGAGGGGGGGGGGGATTGTCACCGTACTCGCAAGCCGTTCGCTTTGGACCAAACCATTTCATGTAAATAGAGGGGGGGGATTGTCACCGTACTCGCAAGCCGTTCGCTTTGGACCAAACCATTTCATGTAAATAGAGGGGGGGGATATAATTTTAGATATAGATATAGTACGGGCATGCCCTAGTCTATCTATAATTCCAGTAATCTCTGTGTGTATGTATGTATGTATGTATGTATGTATGTATGTATGTCTGTGACCGCTGTTTCTCGACAACCACGGGTCCGATATACTTTAAACTTGCCAGGTATATTGCTGGGGACCCGAGGATGTGCCTTTTCAAGGTTTCATATTAATCGGACAAGTAGTTACCGAGCTATGTCCAAAAAACGATTCAACCAATCAGAGAGCAGCGAGCTATCACGTGTGCCGAACGTGGCGAACAGACTCTGCCTCGGACGGCACATTTGAGAGCGTATTCATTTATTTCACGTTGGCAAACTATGTTGCCGCTATGTTGGCGTTAAACGATGTTTTAAAACTAATTAAAACTAATTTGCGATTCTTTCGCTTTCCTGCGCGTTTGTGCATGCTATGGCGATTTCTTTACCAAACTCCGCAAGCCGTTCGCTTTGGACCAAACCATTTCATGTAAATAGAGGGGGGGGATATAATTTTAGATATATATATAGTACGGGCATGCCCTAGTTTACTAAAACCTATGTTCTGTTTTCAGTTACTCCTCTCTATTTCTGATGTACCATACTCTTCATAGAGCATTTGTGCTACCCAAGCAGCTTCCTGAGCAATGGTTATACTGGGTGGTTTGTCATTGCTTTCCCAGCAGTAGTCAGGGCAGAAATTTGTAATTTGATCATGGTGCTGCAGATAGCTCACGTACTCTTCGCAAAAGACACTGTGGGGTCTTTAACGTCCAACAGCCAATGCCGGCAGATGGGATGCCCTTTTAACATGCAACCATGTATCAATATAACATAACATATCAATTATAACATAACAATCGGCAGTCTGCAGCCTCCTCACTCTCTGCAGACCTGGACAAAATCACAGACTGGGCAAACAAGTGGAACATGTCTTTCAATCCTGACAAATCTCACACTCTTACGATGTCTCTCCGAAAAGACCGACTGGACAACCCTCCCATCCACTTTCTGAACAATCCTCTCCAAGAAGTTCTGTCGCTCAAGCTTTTGGGTCTCACTATCTGCCATGATCTTTCCTGGGAAAACCAGATTTCCAAGCTGGCCTCCAAAGCCAGTCGCCGACTGGGCATCCTCCGTCGTATGAAGTCCTTCCTTGGCACACCTGAGCTCCTCACCACATACAAGGCTTTCATCCACAACTCAATGGAGTACTGCTCTCCCCTCTGGGCTGGTGCTCCTACCTCACACTTAGCTCGTCTTCACGCTGTTGAAACCAAAGCGTTCAGAATCATTGGAATCTCCCGCGATGAAGCCATCTCCGAGGGCCTTTCACTCACTCAGCGCAGGCAGGTTGGTGGTCTTTCCGTCTTCTACCGACTCCTCTCCGGCCTTGCTCCCCCAGCTCTCTCTGGGCTCTGTCCCCCAAATATTCCTACAGGTCACACAAGATCTGCCTGCAACCCTCTTATGGTTAAACTGCCAAAATCAAGACTCTGCTCACCTTCACTCCTTCATTCCTCTTTTCTCCCGCCTCTGGAACAAACTCCCTCACTCTCTTCAATCCCACTCCTCCCTCCAGGTCTTTAAAACAGCTGTTCACCACCATCTCTTATCTTCCCCATCCAAAATTTGATCTTTTCTACGCCCGCTAATTTCACCCCAAATCCACTTTTTTGAAATACCAACTTCTTTCCTGGAAGTCCTTGGTATCCTTGTGTTTTATACTTCTCCCACTCCCCTCCCCCTTCCCACTTCCCTCCCCCTTCCCACGCCTCCTCCCTCCCACACATCTCCCGATGTCCCTGCTCTCAAATGTTATGTTTGTGTGCTTCCCCTTCTCTCCCCATCTTGTCTACCGCTCCCTCTTTTTATATATTTTGTTTGTCTGTTAGATTTTTTTTTTGGTGATAAATGTTAGCTCTTTCACAAGCCTCGATTCTGTATACCAAAAAAAAAAAAAAAAAAAAAACCCGAGGGACGGCAAGCACACACATTGATTCCCGGCCTGTGAAATACCAGGGTGACAGTTTCTAGCTGGGCCGAGATTTAAACCCAGGCTAAATGGTTTAGAGGCGAGTGTGCGTACCTCTAGGTCATCCTGCCAACCCAGTCCTCAGAGAAATGGTCGAGAACTGTGGTCGAATACAACTTGGAGGCAAAAGGTCAAATAGCCCAATTTTGTTTTAATATTAAATAAAGCACAACCTCCAACCAGAATACACACTACAAGAGAAGAAGCACCTAAGACAACGATATTTTATGCTGATTCTTCATCAGCACCATAATCTCCGTTCAATAACTACTGACATATACTTTAAGCATTGTATAGTTTTGTGTGTCCCAAAAATGTGCAGCTCACATGCACCAATCCACAGTGCCGCCAGAACCTGTCGCAAGCATTTTGAGAGTGTTCACATAGAGAAATGTCAAATATTGTCTGGAGGTAAAAAGGTTTACTAAAATTTTATTTTCATTATCCTTCCTCGATGACTCTGGGAAAAGCCAATTTAAAAAGAAAAAAAAGTAACTCTGGAAAAAGCAAAGCGAGCAGAGAAAGAAACCCCATAGGAAACATTCAGAATTTTGGAGAGTAATCATGATATGTGATATATACACTACATGACCAAAAGTATATGGACACCCAAACATCGAACATCTCATTCCAAAATCATGGGCATTATTATGGAGTTGGTCCCCCCTTTGCTGTTATAACAGCCTCCACTCTTCTGGGAAGGCTTTCCACTAGATGTCAGAACATTGCTGCGGGGATTTGCTTCCATTCAGCCACAAAAGCATTAGTGAGGTCAGGCAGTGATGTTGGGTGATTAGGCCTTGCTCACAGTCGGCGTTGCAATTCATCCCAAAGGTGTTTGATGGGATTGAGGTCAGGGCTCTGTGCAGGCCAATCAAGTTCTTACACACCGATCTCCACAAACCATTTCTGCATGGACCTCGCTTTGTGCACAGGGGCATTATCATGCTGAAACAGGAAAGGGCCTTCCCCAAACTGTTGCCACAAATTTGGAAGCACACAATAGTCTAGAATGTCATTGTATGCTGTAGCATTAAGATTCCCCTTCACTGGAACTAAGGGGCCGAGCCCGAACCATGAAAAACAGCCCCAGACCATTATTCCTCCTCCACCAAACTTTACAGTTGGCACTATGCATCCGGGCAGGAAGCATTCTACAGGCATCCGCCAAACCCAGACCTGTCCGTCGGACTGCCAGATGGTGAAGCGTGATTCATCACTCCAGAGAACGCGTTTCCACTGCTCCAGAGTCCAATGGCAGGAAGCGTTACACCACTCCAGCCGATGCTTGGCATTGTGCATGGTGATCTTAGGCTTGTGTGCGGCTGCTCGGCCATGGAAACCCATTTCATGAAGCTCCCGACGAACAGTTGTTGTGCTGATGTTGCTTCCAGAGGCAGTTTGGAACTCGGTAGAGTGTTGCAACTGAGGACATACGATTTTTACACACTACGCTCTTCAGCACTCAGCGAACCCGTTCTGTGAGCTTGTATGGCCTACCATTTCGCAGCTGAGCTGTCATTGCTCCTTAACGTTTCCACTTCACAATAGCACCACTTACAGTTGACCGGGGCAGCTCTAGCAGGGCAGAAATTTGACGAACTGACATGTTGTAAAGGTGGTATCCTATGACGGTGCAACGTTGAAAGTCACTGAGTTCTTCATCCCGGCCCATTCTACGGCCAATGTTTGTCTATGGAGATTGCATAGCTGTGTGCTCGATTATATATACCTGTCAGCAATAGGTGTGGCTGAAACAGCCGAATCCACTAATTAGAAGGGGTGTCCACATACCTTTGGTCATGTAGTGTATATACTATATATGTATATAACTATATATATATATATATATATATATATATATACATATATATATATATATATATATATATATATATATATATATATATATATATATATATATATATATATATATATATATATACGTATCATGGAAAGAAAAGGATTGAATATAAATTTGCACTTGCATTACCATTAAACAAGCTAATAAAACTCAATGAAATTCAAACAGCACTTTGCTTTCATCACAACTTGGCATCTTTCTCGTTGCTTTGGGGTAATATTTGATGGAGATATCCGACGCAACTTGTATAACATACACCAGCACCTCTTGGCGTAATGTCACTATGTAATCTTTGCCTTTTCCCTCTTTTCATTGAAGCCGAAGGGGTGTTGAGATTTACAAGGAACTTTGGCACAGGAGGATGCCGTTCGACCAATCATACCTGTGCTGCACCAGATACCATTACGTATCTACACACAAGTTACCTACAAGTCCTGCCAATATACCTGTACCTCTCTATCCCCAATGCATCTAGGTATCTATCTCATTCCAATTGAAACCGATCTATCCTTTCTCTTTGATTGCCAATTTGTTTAGGAGACATGTGTATTTTTACATGTATTACAAGGTCATTAGTAGACAACGGACAAACTTGGACAACAAAGTTCTTGTAACTTGAACCTGGCTTCCCAAGATCATGACCTAATTGTTCAGATAGGAACACCAAACATGCTAATCCAGTACAGTAAAGTCAATATATTTTATTTCCATCATGGACTTGCATTCCAACTTAAGACACTTGGATTCAGACATCAATTTACATTTGCCTATGGTCTTGCACCAATGGAGGGTCTTAATTAGTCCAGAATTTATGAGGCCTACCTGGAAATGCTGTATGATTGTCCAGACGAGGCCGAGAGTCACCTTTGGATTTCCCTCAACGATGTCCTCACTGCGGATATTCACCAGTTTCACCTACCATAAAGTTCCTCATCAGATGTACGTAAAATCACAGGTCTTCACAACAAAGAATGCCATCCTGTACATGTGTCATCACTCATTCCAGATCCGCTCACACAACACCACAACGACACCATCTCAAACAACTAATACGATTGTATATTATAATCTATAATATCCATCACACCAAATTCATACACGTGCAGACAAACCACTGTACAAGGCCGAGGCCTGTTGGACAAGGTATGAGTCAGCATTCGACCATCAAAAAATTCCATATTGCATTTACGGTTTCAAGTAAACATTGCAAATTGCGTATAATGTTGCACCACAAGCAGTAAAGTAATACAATCAAGGGAACTCCATTATCTCTCATCCAGTTCCTCTTCAAGACCCATCTCCTGTTACATCCTTTTAACCCATCATCAACAAGGAGTGCCCCCTCTCCTTTTTATCCAACCTCAGCAACTACCATTTTCCCATTGTTTCGAAACCAGCATGCTCAACCGTCAAAGCCCCACCAGGATATTTAATACAGGTGATAACCCCTTTCCATACTCCCTCGATCCTCATACATTTCTAATGTCGTCTTCCTGAAGGTTTATGAAAAAGAGTGAAACATTCACCGTGAAATCAAGTTCGTTTTGAATCTCATGAAAACAAAAGAGAGGAGACTTCAAAACTCATTTGAGGAATGTATATGAAAGGAACAGCCTGAGATTGTTAACACTCACCTGCTTTTTCTGCAGATAGTCCAACACATTCTGCACGTTCTGCCTCCTGTGGACGCAGGTGAGGCCTCTCTGACATGTCTGCAAAGCATTCCGGGCAAAGGTTTTGGACAGGTCAACAAGCAGAGTTTGTGCTTATGTGCTCACATGATGCAGATAAAATAATGTTGTTTTCATCCTGGACAATGTACTGTGGGAAACGTACGACATATGGACCATTTAAGTATTATGTATGCATCTGAGGAAGGGTGAGGGAAGAGAAAAATGGAGGAGATGAAAAGGAGGAAAGTAAGATAAGGGAGAATGATGGGAAAGGAAAAGGACCGTAAGGATGTGTGAGGTGTGAAAGAGAAGTGAAATAAATTTTGGAGTAAGGGGAGAGAGTAATGGGCGGATATGGGTGCAATATGGAGCATATTGTGGGGGGATGAGGAGGGCGGGGGGGGGGGGGAGTCAGAACTTAACGGTATTTGCAGATCTAATAAATAGATGTATCTTAATTTGCATCACAACAACCTAAGCACAATGAAAAACAACACTAGACTTGCACTTAAATGTATACATCCCAAGATTACGTCCAACGGACAGGCCAACAGCAGCAGCTTGCATCCCGACTAACCTGGAAAGGATGAGGTATACTGTTCTAACATTAGGGAACATGTCTTAAAAAACCATGATAAATCTCAAATATTCACCCCCTCTCTCCGTAAGGATCGTCACACAAACATACCGATCAATTACCACAATTTACTCCAGGACGAGATTCCGTGTCTCAATCCTCTCCTGCGAATACCACGTATCAAAACAAGCCGCAGACCTGGCATCTGTCATCTCAAGTCCTTCCTTGGTACATATGAACCTCTCACAACTGACAAGTCATTTGCTTGGAGCTCAAAGGATATTGCTCTCCCCGAGGTGCTGCTACCCCCAAACTTCAACCCTCTCTTTGCTGGATGCCGTGGAATGTCACCACGGTACCACCGATAAGCCTACTCTTCCAGAAATAAATAATGTGATCCCTAACATCCCCAATCCTTTGTTTTCACTGACGTCACAGTTACCCATCTCGCATTGCGCGGCGGCCATTTTGATACCCAAGCTAATCTGTCCGTGTGCGCTGATATTGATTTGTTGCGTTGGTTTATGGTGAATGCGGATCGCAAAAAGTCTGTTTTATAAAGTAATTTTGTTTGTTTTGTCACGTTCATGTGGAGTGTGGTGCCATCTAGTTTATATTACGTATTGTTGCCCAACAAACACAGAACATTCGGTTTAAGTTTGCCGTGGACCAGTGAACCGGTGAACACCTGGGCAGTGGGTCAACCTGCAACCAACTACCTGTAGAACAGACTTGGAGTGTACGTAAGGATACGGTAGATCCAGGCTTGAGTATGGCTAGCAGTGCGAGTGCCAACCTTGGCTACCGAGAGACGCTCCCCCCGGACGTTCTTGTTCGTTACAAAGAGAAGATTTCTGTCATTGGGTGTGACCCTTATGGTCTATCAAATGATCAATTTGAGAAGAATGTGAGCAAGTGGCCTCAGGTGACCCACATCGACGTGATCAACTACCTGTTGTTCAGCAAATCGGCCTATACCAAAGATGAGTCGAAGAAGTATAAATCCCTCGAGGCATACAGGTTGTACCAAGATGGATGGGTGCGACAAATCCTACACAAAGAACTGAATGACGTCCACTTGATTCGATCCAAGGTATTAATATATTAAACAAACATGTATTTTTTAAAGCTGCTTGTGTTAATGTTATGGACCTGATTGATTAAGTGCCCTCCATTTGTTCAAAAACCACTGCAGTTTTAAGCTGTGCATGCATGTGTGCATACTTTGTAGACATGTGACGCACAGTGCGAAATGAGTGCCGCCATGTGTGCTTTGTGCGTATGGCCATAAGTCATCACCTATATTTATCATGTAAGCAACGATTACATAGCACGTTCTTCACATGATAAAATCGAGATTCATTTTGACCGAGTTGATAAGAGTACATAACTTTAGAAAGTTTATTGGACAGTTTCAAATTCAATACTTTTATGTTCCAGGTTTCGCATTCCATATAAAACATGTTCTTACTTACTGTTAACAAAATGCTCGGAGCAGACAGGTGTGCGATCCCACTGTGATTCTGTTTGGATGTCACTGCGATTGATGGCAGCCTTCCACAAACGCCGCCTCTCTTCACTTAAATTTCTTGTTTCCTCACCCTGATTCAGTAGAAGTTTGGGCGTTTTGTAAAACTTAACTCCTGGCCTAACGCCTGGCCTGTTTGAACAACGAAATACGCCGCAAATTGGCATGACTGGTCGTGAACAAAAACTATTTAATGTGAATCCGCTGACGACGTTGTTCGAGAGGGTATCAAAATGGCCGAGGTGTCCCAGGGTGCCCTGCGCGCGTGCCCCGATGACGTCACAAGAAAACAAGCAATACCTACAGACATTCAACTGATGGATTTCAAAGGAGATTTCTCAATTTTTTCAGATTTCAAAGGAAACCAGGCAGCCTGCCATAGTTAAGGGGAAAGTTTATTAGATTTAAGTTTTTAGTGTAGAAGTTTAATTTTTTTTTTTTTTTTTTTTTTGCATTACTGACTTTTAATAACTTTGCCCATACTTCCCCACAAAATGAGCCTCGTGCATCCTCACAATTATCCGTATATGTATACGTACCAGCTTTTCTCTAGAAAGCACTTCCAGCAGCGAAATGAGGTTGTTTCCATCTCGAAGGTCTACGTAGAGATCTGAAATTTTCTTCTGGACCTGTGGGATTAGCACCGAGCATAAGGTGTGAAGTCATGATAACATTAAATTGTTTAATCCCTCAAAATGTTTTACAAATCCCACTTAAGATTTTTTAAAATCCAACATATAGTTACAAAACCAGGTTGTTTGACCTCTTTAACCTCTAATATTAACCAGGTTCTCTGATAGCACAGAATTGCCCTGAATTGATCAATTTTCAAATCATAAAGTCTGTATATTAATGAGGTTCTTCCAGACAGCTTTGTGATTGGTCATCCATTTCAGCCCATCCCTCTCCTATCATTATTATTATTATATATAGTTATCCATTATAAGGAGATATTACCTTCTTTAGGTGAGTGTTGACCCATCTGGTGAGTGTTTTCTTTTGAACTCGTTCTCTCTGGTCTGTTGGAAGGAAAATAACTATTGAAACTATTTGTTTTGTCAATATATAATTGGGGATGGGGTATTATTGCAAAACTATCCCAAAGTTCTCAAACTTCCCTGTCTCTGTCTCTGTCTGTCTGTCTCTGTCTGTCTCTGTCTGTCTCTGTCTGTCTCTCTCTCTCTCTCTCTCTGTCTCTCTCTCTGTCTTTCTCTCCCTGTCTCTCGCTCTGTCTCTTTCTCTGTCTCTCTCTCTGTCTCTCTCTCTGTCTCTCTCTCTGTCTCTCTCTCTGTCTCTCGCTCTGTCTCTCTCTCTCTGTCTCTCTCTCTCTGTCTCTCTCTCTCTGTCTCTCTCTCTGTCTCTCTCTCTGTCTCTCTCCCTGTCTCTCTCTCTGTCTCTCTCTCTGTTTCTCTCCCTGTCTCTCGCTCTGTCTCTCTCTCTCTGTCTCTTTCTCTGTCTCTCTCTCTGTCTCTCTCTCTGTCTCTCGCTCTGTCTCTCTCTCTCTGTCTCTTTCTCTGTCTCTCTCTCTGTCTCTCTCCCTGTCTCTCTCCCTGTCTCTCTCTCTGTCTCTCTCTCTGTCTCTCTCTCTGTCTCTCTCTCTGTCTCTCTCTCTGTCTCTCTCTCTGTCTCTCTCTCTGTCTCTCTCTCTCTGTCTCTCTCTCTGTCTCTCTCTCTGTCTCTCTCTCTCTGTCTCTTTCTCTGTCTCTCTCTCTGTCTCTCTCTCTGTCTCTCTCTCTGTCTCTCTCCCTGTCTCTCTCCCTCTCTCTCTAAGAATGATAATAAACCAAATAACTTTGTTAGTTGGTCACTGAAAGTATGCGATCAAGTGGACATTAAAACTACACATTTTTCAACTACCATTGTGGTCGTTATAACTATAAAAGGAGCCGTGTGTGCGTCAGTGCGTCCATGTGTGTGAGTTCCACCCTTCGTTTGGGGTTGCACAGTTCGCCTGACTGCACCCACAATTTCTATACTTGGGCCACCATGTTGGTGCTTCCTGGTATGTGAGGTCCAATATATCTTTGGAGCTGTCATATTCACAATGGCCATACCCTCTATAAGTTATCCCTTTTGTGCAAAAATACCAAAGAGACAGTTGAAAGGATTTTGAGCTGATCGGCATCACGGGCCTTGGGAAGATAGGCCTCGGCTATCAAGGGGGCGGTCGGTTTATACACCGCTCAAATAACTAAGTGCCATTCTTTTAAGCAGGGCTTTTAGTCGAGGTTATACAGGTTCTTGCTATTATTTCCGACTATTTTATCTTAAACTAGCACATTATCCATAGACCAGGGACCATAATCCCCATGTCATTATAAATGTCTTTGTTGAGGACTTCTGAGTGAGGAGGGGAGGACAGAGTTGGGGTTGGGGGTGGGGGGAAAGTAATAATGGGACACATTTGGATAGGAGAGATTGAGGCTTTGAGGGCTATTGTTGTGGGGAACGGGGGTGGGGGGCGGAGAAGTTGACAATTTTGGTGTGGGGAGGAGGTGGGGTTGCTCCAGGGTGGGGGAGGTGTTGGTGAAGGATTTGAAGACTTGAAATGGGGAGAGAATTGATGCCCTAGGGTTGGGAGGGGTAAAGTGAGAAGTTTTGGTGGAGGAGGGAGGGGTTGAGATGTTAGAATTGCATGTGTAAGTTTATACTCACAGTATAAATGTAAACAATTGCAGGTGTGTGTGTGTGTGTGTTTGTGTGTGTGTGTGTGTGTGTGTGTGTGTGTGTGTGTGTGTGTGTGTGTGTGTGTGTGTGTGTGTGTGTGTGTGTGTGTGTGTGTGTGTGTGTGTGTGTGTGTGTGTGTGTGTGTGTGTTGCTATCTTAGACAAACCGAAAAACTTTGCACCTCCATATCTCTAAAATTGCTGGATAGAAAAGACATGTCTCATTGTAAAAAAAACTTTCCATGGAGAATAACCCTTGTGAATGGTGATGTCATACATGCCTCCATTATGACGTCATAATTCGACAAGAAAAAACTTCATCCGATGAGGATGAAATTTATTGAGCATCATCTCGGTATAAATTGATGCAGAATAAAATAATAATGACATCATAGGTCTCGTGGTTCGGCCGCCATATTGTTTTAAGTGAAAGGTTTGGAAAAAAACACACTAAAAACCCATTTTTTCTGAAACGACTGAACAGTTCAAGGCCAAACTTTGCATGCACAATCACATACCCATGACAAACAAAATTTTCAGCGACCATGACGTCATAAGTCACATGGTTTAGGAGCTATGACGTTTTGAAGCATAAACCTTTAAAACCTAGCTCCTCCCTCATTTTTGATAATATCCTATGGAAACTTCATAATTATGTTCCACATTTCGACATGCTAAAATGCCCTTTTGGAATTTGTGATAGCTCACATGGATTGACAGTGATAAATAATTGAACGAAAATCTTTTTTTTTAAATTATATCTCTTGAACCACTTAATTGATCGATGTGAAACTTTGTAATAAGGTGTAAGTCGTGATGGGGAACAAGTTTGCAGAATTTCCAGATGATTGGTTGTACGGTCTGGAAGCTAGAAGTTGTTATTGTGTGAAGAAGAAGAAACTCTCCATCAGCTTCTCAGGCTATGTCAATGGTTCAGCAGTGCCATTTTTCAGGTTTATTTTCTTTAAAAATCAGTTTCTCTGTCGTCATTGCACCGATTGACAGGCAATTTTCACCATAGGAGCAACTCGGCATGTATAATCTTTCAATGTTAATTATAACGTCATAGGTCACGTGATACGGGCGCCATGTTCGAAAAACCGAAAAACTTTGCACCTCTATATCTCCAAAAGCGCTGTGTCGAAAAGATTGACACATGGCTCATTGTAAAGAACTATTGATGGAGAATAACCCATGTGAATGATGATGTCATAGGTGCCTCCATTATGACGTCATAATTCAACATGTACAAAACTTCATCGATCTGGATTAAATTTCTTGAGTGGCATCTCGGGATAAATTTATGGAGAAAAAATAATAATGTGAAAGCGGGGTTGTATGAAAGCGGGAAGACGGAGGAAACCAGGCATCACTGCCAGCAGTTATAAAGTGGCAGTTCTAGTTATTATTATTATTTCATATGCTGCCAATAGCTGCTGGTTACATCATTGCTGGGAGCTCATCTATACCACTGATGCAGTTCCCCGTTTCCAGTAATCTGGCGCTCATTTCGCTGGCCTCAGGAGGATGACAAGCTAAGTCAACCAACATGGTGTTATTTAATGGAACGACAAGGACTCAAACTGAAGATCCTAAGATCTTAAGCCAGCCACCTTAACCGTTAAGCCAACGCCAGGCGTATTCCTGTATCTGTCAGGATAGCATAGAAATACAGCATCTATATCAACACCTTCTAGTTTTGGGTTCATTCCCGAGCCATCTACAAGCTGTCCGAATGGTCTTCTGCAGGCAAATGCTTCATTCCTCAGGTGGATGTTAGGCTAGGAACCCGATTGCTGGCATTAGTTCATGGACGTTAAACATCCCATGGCATCTTGCGATGAAGAGTACGTGAATTAGCACGAGCGCGGTGCCAGGTTCCAAATACCTACCATAACCAGGTGTAGTCAAACATCAAGCTTTACTCAACAGATTTTTGAAACAGGTTGGGTGAACATCACATGCACTCTGGGTCACCTCTCTATCTTAATGGGAAGTGGTATAAGGAAGAGAGTGGTGTTGAGATGATGTTCGTCTTCCTGATGTCAAATACGCCGTACCTCAAGAGGGCAATACATGAGCGCTTCCTCTTACTTGTACAAGCACCTACAACTGTCATTTAATCTTCAGGTGATCGCAATTCCACAGCAATGCCAGGCAATGCCAGGCAATGCCACTCCCACTTGTAAGTGGCATCGAAAGACCGTTTGACCATTCTCAATGTCTCCACTTTGGCACTGCACGAGATCTTCCTTGATGGAACTCTAAAACTCAAACTGCTTACTCTTCCTTATGGCATAGAAATCAAACAATCTTGGAAATCTGTTATCATTGCGATGGATATATAATGATCACAGTATGTCGTGCATAAAATAACAATTACGATCGCCAATAAAGATCATGGGACGAAATATGGTGGGTTCAAAAGGCCATAAAGCACTTTGGAAAATCACAAAAAATGGTCGAAACGATGGAAGAGCATCTGGGATGTTGTGGTGTTCAAAAAGTTCCTGCTGATACCATCTTGCTTTGAGTAAAAATAACTTATGCAGGATTATGTTTGAGGCATTACCAAAAACCATCTGCATAATTTAATATGACAAACTTTGTATTTAGGAGGTGTTATGGATTGTGATAAATGGCTGGCTAAACTAAACAATGTATAATAACTGAGGTTGGCATTGTGAGGTGACATATGATGCCAAAGCATCTCAGATTGTGGGATAAGGAATGCAAGCTGAGCTAATGTTTAAAGGTTGGACATCATCGCTATGAATCACTCAGGAATATCGATTTGTTTGCATAGTTACACGGTCTTCTTCTACTTCTTTAAACTCTCTGCAAGCAGTAACTAGAATCCGGGCACTCGGTAGAGCGCATACCTTCGCCGCAGCTACTGTTCTGTACTTGGCATGGGAGTGTATGCGATGTGAAACTTTATGTGAAATGCGATCGATTTTTAAAAATCAGAATTTGAGCAAATCTGTTTCATTCGTCTGTTAATATGCCTCCCCGATTGACAAATCTGCAATTTGAATTTCATTTGAGGTTGAAATGATTGCGGGAGATCGCGTTATAGTGATGACGTCTTGGATGGACATCCTCTTCTTCAGTCGCTCATAACTTTGAGTGAAATACGATCGAGTTAAAAATAGTCAGAATTTGAGCAAATCTGTTTCATTCGTTTGTTAATATGCCTCATCTCTTGACAAATCTGCAATTATAATTTTTTTTGAGGTTGAAATGATCGCGGGAGATCGCGTTATAGTGATGACGTCCTGGATGGACATCTTCTTCTTCAGTCGCTCATAACTTTGAGTGAAATACGATCGAGTTAAAAATAGTCAGAATTTGAGCAAATCTGTTTCCCAAAATCTAATCAAATGTGTCCCGTATAATAACCAATCATCCCACCAAATTTCATGCAATTCGGTTGAATACTTTTTGAGTTATGCGATTAACATACACACACACAGACATACAAATAAATACACAGCGATCAAAACATAACCTTCCGCTTTTGCGAAGGTAATAAAGTTACGTAGTACAGGATGTTCCAAAAAGACCTGGACAACTTAGTTGTTAATATATTTAGTACCACAAATGATACAACGATACCCTTTGATTTATATGATAGACAAAGTCTCAAATAAACTCAAAGTCTTCGTTATTTTCAGGTCTGGTGGTTTAATGTAAAAGAAAACAGGAGAAAGCTCAGTGCGTCGAATAGTTCATCAAGACGATATCCGACACGCAAGTTCAGCGTAATTTCCGTACGAGGTATGGAAGGAATCCGTCATCGTGGACTGGTATACGAGAGTGGTACAAGTGGTCTAAGGAGACTGGAAGTTGTCAGAAACAAAAAAAGTCCCGGTCAACCAAGCACAAGTGTAGCAGACGTTGAACGAGTGTGTGAATTATTTCAACAAAGTCCCAGAAAAGCAATCCGACGAGCATCCAGTGAACTGGGACTACCAACCACCACTGTACACAGGATTTTGCATAAAATACTGAAGCTTTATGCCCATAGGTGCAGATTCTGCAGGAACTCAAACAAAATGACGGACCCAAGGACAAGGCGTTTGCCATGGAAATGCTCACTCACATAGAGGTTGGCGAAGATTACCTGAAAAAGGTGATGTTCACAGATAAAGCTTGCTTTCATGTATCGGGGGAGGTCAACCAGCACAATATGAGGATCTGAGGCGCTGAAAACCTCCACGTGGTTATTGAACACATACATGACAGTCCAAAGCTCAATGTGTGGGTGGCCTTCTCCATGACCGCTTGGTGGGTCCGTTTTTCTTTGCGGAGGATACGGTGACCTCAACAATTTACATGAACATGTTGGAATGATTCTCCTTCCCACATATTGAATATCTGCAACGCGATATCATTTTTCAACAGGACGGTGCTCACCCTCATTGGGCCTTCGTCGTTCGAGCCATCCTAAATGAAAAATATCCAGGTTACTGGATTGGTAGAAACAGACCAACTGCCTGGCCCCCACGATCACCAGACATAACCCCCTTCTTGATTTCTTTTTCTGTGTGGGTTCGTCAATGATGTTGTCTGCAACACCAAGGTGACAAACCTGCAGGATCTTCGTTTTCGGATCACAGCTGCATGCGCACTGGTGTACGCAAACCTGCTGGGCGGAACATGGCAATAACTCGTTTACCACCTTGATGTCCTGTGCGTGACAAACGAAGCTCACATTGAAGTGTATTGATGGTGTGCACAAAACCTTATGAGTTTCCGTATCATATAAACCAAAGGGTATCATTGTATCATTTGTGGTTCTAAATATATTACCAACCAAAGTTGTCCAGGTCTTTTTGCAACATCCTGTGCATCATCATCATCATTAAAGTACCATGCACTTGGCAGAGCGTCAGTGATATATTGAAGCAGTCTCTTAGCAAAGGTTATGTTGCATGCTTTGCCCTTACCTTCTCAACACTCAGCCAGGGCAGGAATTTGTAATTTGTTCAGGGTGCCATCTACTCTTCACAAAATATATTGTGGGATATTTAACGTTTATCAAGAGACCTGTGCTGGCAGATGAGTTCTCCAGCTCAACGTCCTTCTGAGGGATCACCCTGCATGCGAAACACCAGTTTGGTAGTTTATAGCTGGGACGAGAGTCCAATACAAGGCTAGACAAATAAATGGCGACCTCTTGGCGTGCATACCTCAAGGCTATCCCACTTAGTATGTGTTTTCTTCAAATGACATGACAGGTAATCTGAAGAGAATACGGAAGGTGTTGCAAATCGAGTTTTTGACGTCTATCTTTCTCAATTGATTCTCAATGAAAGTTCATAATATTATACGGTATAACAAATATATAGTAATAATTTAACTAAAGGGTTTTCAGGCTTAAAATATTTTCCATTACATTTTATCAATAACTTTCTGGTATCCCTCCCATCGGCCTTGAAGGAATAAAACATCACCCCCATCTACAAATAAAGGTGCAAAAACAGATCCGATCAATTACAGACCAGTGAGATTATTTCCAATTACAAGCAAACTCATGGAATCCATCATTGATCCTGATGTAAATTCTTTCCTGTTTTCAAACAGCCTGATATTTGACCATCAGTTTGGATTCTGTATTGACCATTCAACTCTGTAGTGCTGCTACTGCTCGCTCAACAACTGCCTCAACAATTAGGCCCTAAATCTCAATCAAGAGTTCAGAGCACTCTCCTTCGACATATCGCCGGCATTTGACACAGTCTGGCATCCTGCTTTGCTTACCAAGCTGTTGAATACAAGGTTGCTTCATTCCTGAATTTCTCACATCCTCCACTCATGCAGTCAATATGTTGCTATCGATGGAATCCTCTCACATCTCCCAATGGAAGATGAAGTTCCCCAAAATAGTGTTTTAGGCTAGCTTGATCCTCATCTACATAAATGACCTCTCTTCATTTCTACAGACGATTCCACATTGTGTCATACAGTAAGTACTCCGTCCCACTACTATGCAGAGTCCCTCTCTTTCCTCCGTCCATCCCTCTGCCCCTCTCTCTTCCTCCCACCAACCTCCTTCCTTCCTCCTTCCTTCCTCTTCTCCCTCTCTCTCTCTTCCTTCCTCCCTCTCCCTCTCTCTCTCTCTCTCTCTCTCTCTCTCTTTCTTCCTCCCTCTCTCTCTCTTCCTCCCTCTCTCTCTCTTCCTCCCTCTCTCTCTCTTCCTTCCTTCCTCCCCCCTCTCTCTCTTCCTTCCTTCCTCCCCCCTCTCTCTTCCTCCCTCTCTCTCTTCCTTCCTCCCCCTCTCTCTCTTCCTCCCCCTCTCTCTCTTCCTCCCTCTCTCTCTCTTCCTCCCTCTCTCTCTCTCTCTTCCTCCCTCTCTCTCTTCCTCCCTCTCTCTCTCTCTCTCTTCCTCCCTCTCTCTCTCTCTCTCTCTCTCTCTCTTCCTCCCTCTCTCTCTCTCTCTCTCTTCCTTCCTCCCCCTCTCTCTCTTCCTCCCCCTCTCTCTCTTCCTCCCTCTCTCTCTCTTCCTCCCTCTCTCTCTCTCTCTTCCTCCCTCTCTCTCTTCCTCCCTCTCTCTCTCTCTCTTCCTCCCTCTCTCTCTCTCTCTCTCTCTCTCTCTCTTCCTCCCTCTCTCTCTCTCTCTCTCTTCCTCCCTCTCTCTCTCTCTTCCTCCCTCTCTCTCTCTCTTCCTCCCTCTCTCTCTCTCTCTTCCTCCCTCTCTCTCTCTTCCTTCCTTCCTCCCCCCCTCTCTCTCTTCCTCCCTCTCTCTCTTCCTTCCTCCCCCTCTCTCTCTTCCTCCCCCTCTCTCTCTTCCTCCCCCTCTCTCTCTCTCTCTCTTCCTCCCTCTCTCTCTCTCTCTCTCTTCCTCCCTCTCTCTCTCTTCCTCCCTCTCTCTCTCTCTTCCTTCCTTCCTCCCCCTCTCTCTTCCTCCCCCCCTCTCTCTTCCTTCCTTCCTCCCCCTCTCTCTTCCTCCCCCCCTCTCTCTTCCTTCCTTCCTCCCCCTCTCTCTTCCTCCCCCCCTCTCTCTTCCTTCCTTCCTCCCCCTCTCTCTTCCTCCCTTCCTCCCCCTCTCTCTTCCTTCCTTCCTCCCCCTCTCTCTTCCTTCCTCCCTCTCTCTTCCTCCCTCTCTCTCTCTTCCTCCCTCTCTCTCTCTTCCTCCCTCTCTCTCTCTCTTCCTCCCTCTCTCTCTCTCTCTTCCTCCCTCTCTCTCTCTCTCTCTCTCTTCCTCCCTCTCTCTCTCTTCCTCCACATCTCTCCCTCTACCTCCTGATCTGGAATTTATTAGATGATGGTCCAATAATTGGAACATGTCCTTCAATCCTGGAAAATGGTCAATATAACCCACCTATCTATTTCAATAGTCAGCCTCTGGAAGAGGTTCAGTCTCTTGTATTTCTAGAAATCACCATCAGCCATGGCCTCTCCTGGGTTGACCACATAGCAAAGCTGGCCGCCAAAGCGATGGCAAATTAGGCCTCCTCCATAAAATCAAGTCTTTCCTTGTAAAATCAGAGTTGCTTACAGTTTCAAGCTCCTTCTCCATAGCTCAATGTAGTACTGCTCTCCACTATTGCCTCGGTTCCCCGCATCATATCTGTCTCTCCTGAATTCTGAGGAATCTAATGCAGTCAGAAAAAATTCCCACAAAGAGGCGGAAGCACAATGTCTGTTTCTTGCACATCGCAGACAGGTCGTTGTTCTCTGTTATTACACCACCTCTTTTCCAAATTGCTCCCTCTGCTCTCTGTCTTTCGACCTTCCCCAGAAACATGTTTTTCAAGAAACCCCCTTGTGGTTCAACCTCTAAAATCCAGGATGCCTGCACACCTCACCTCCTTTGTTCCTCGCTTCTCTAGTCTATGAAACTACTTTCCAGAGGCTGGTCTGTCACTCTTCCTTCCAGGACTTTACGTAAGCAGTGGACCACCACCCCTTGTCATCCCACAGGATAACTTGTGATCTTTATTACCCCCGTTAACCATACCTACACCAACCCTCTTAACTGCTGGTTTGAGGGTTTCCTCCCCTCCTCTCCCTCTTTGTCTCTGTCTCTCCCTCTTTGTCTCTGTCTCTGTCTATCTCTATCTCTATCTCTCTCTCTCTCTTCCTTTCCAGTTTATTCACCCCTTTGCTGGGTGTGCCGGGTGTGCCTTTTTGTTGCCCCACTACCCCACTGTCAGATGGTTAATGTCAAGGAAGTGTCCTTGAGAAGGATGACCATTGTGAACATTTTTTGCCATTTCCAAGGAAAGCTTTTCCATCTTAAGTATAGATGTCACGACTTTTCGATTTTCATATAAAGTCTTTAAGTACGAGGATTGATCAAATAAACTTTGTGAAGCACCATCTGGTACAATTACAAAGAATGTATATGGCAATGATGTATAATGCTGAATGTCCTGTCATTTTCCATCTTGCTGGATTTGTTCGAGCAGCACACAATCTCCAGTGCAGGACAATTGTTGAGATTATAATTATTATGCTTCATGTAAACAATGGTGATCAACACCATTTGCGTGCAGCATGTGGCTGCGGTTTTGCATTATTGCTGGAGTGCGGCTGTGCTGCTGATGCAGTGCCTCCTGTATGGGCTGGAGTAGGAACTTGTAATTTGTTCAGGGTGCCGGTGTGAACTCGCCTCCTCTTAGCGAAACACACCATTCGATCTCTAACCGTCCACCTACTAATTGCTGCAGAGACCGGATCTGCTCTGGTGTTTGCTGGCTTTAGTTCTGCAATGTGAAACATGAGGCCAAACGTCTATTTCAGCTCGGGTGGGATTCAAACCCAGGATATACAAATCAGAGGCGAATGCGCATTTATGTCAGCTATCCTGCCAGCCCAACAACGAAGAAGAACATGGCATAAACGATATACATGAATCTGCAGCCTCACGACAACCCTGGAAGCTACACATGTATGTTTATTACCCTGCGCTCAAGCGAAGCGAAAGTCAAGGTTAGGCATTCGGGTGCGTCCGTCCGTAAGTGCGTATCTGTATTTTAAAAATCCATTTTCTCGGCAACCGTTGGTCTGATTGACACGAAATTTTACCACAGGAGCGCCTCTGCCTGTAAAAACATTTTTATTCATAATTATGATGTCATAAGTCACGTGGTACGGACGCCATCTTAAAAAAAGGTACACCTCTATATCTCCAAAACCGCTCAATGGAAAAAGTTGAAACAAGGCTCATTGTCAAATACACCCCATGGGGAATAAGATATGTTGATGATGATGTCATTGGTGCCTTCGTTATGACGTCATGATTCGACAAGTACAACGTTTGATCCGATCAGTATGAATTTTATTTTCTCTTCAACTATTGGTCTGATGGACATGAAATTTTCATCCGAGGAGCGCTTCCTCCTGTAGAAGATTGTAATGATAATTATGAGGTCATACGTCACGTGATACAGGCGCCATCTTGGAAAAACGTTGCACCTCTATATCTACAAAACCGCTCCATGGAAATAAATTGAGACGTGGCTCATCGTAAAGAACTCCAGCATGGGGAATAAGTGGAGTTAACGATGACGTCATTGGTGCCTTAATTATGACGTCGTAATTCGACAGGGACAACGCTTTGTCTGATCAGTTTGAAATTTATTTAGCGTGATCTATGCAACAAATATATTAGAGAATATAAATTTATGATGTAATTGCTCACGTGGTCTGGCAGCCATATTGGATCAAAGACTAAAGCCGCTCAAAAACAGAAGAGTTGGCTCGCATCAAGTTGACTGCGCAGGGTAAGTATTCAATGAATACCATCTAGCTAAATTTACTTTTCAGATCTATGTTTATGACTAAGCTGTATGTTTTTCATCCTGTTTTCTCCTTAAGTGACAAACAGTTTTTCATCTCACTCCGGGCAGTTATCCTATGTGCAGACGGAACACGTGACTCGTTAGTGGGACAACTACATGTAACTGTACATTCGGACAAACAATCTTTGTGATCGCTTACAAAGTCTCCAGCGAAAGTACAGAGGTTCTTTAAATACACTTTCGACGAACATTTACATAAAACGCTCTCTGCCAAGCACGATTTGTCTGTACCTGCTGCGGACGCATTCGTTACGATAGCAAGGTGTCACCCCTTACCTGTATGATGTGTGACGACGCCCCATACAGCGTGCTCATGCATACGCATCAGTTAGGTTCAAAGGGCGTTCTGAAAGGGCAGGTTCTTGGAATGTTTTGTACGAAATAAAGTTTTAAAAACGCAACTACATTAACACGGCGATGCAAGAACAGTGTGAAAACACGTCCACGTTTTGCGTATCAGATTCGGCGTCTGCTTGGTGTTCACCTGCTGGGATTGGAGATGTCAGGTGCACAATGCACCTGGCGTTGTCGAGGAATGAGATTTGGCGATTTTTGCATATCGACTGCAGCCGTTTTGCTCTCCAGGACCAAATATAACGATTCTTACTTTGACTCGAGAGGAAAATAAAAAACGAAAGGTCTTTGGAAGCGCGGAGAATCCAGGTTGATGTCACGCCATAGCATGCCCAGGTGGCGTCACTAACGCTTGCGTTGACTCATCGCCCGAGGCTGGTGTCAACACCTGGTTAAGTACATGGACATCAAATGGTCCTGGAAGAAGAAACCTCCTCACAAGGCTGTTCTATGAGACCCGGGGTATCTGTATCTAATACAGGTAATGTAACAGTACTGAACCTTCGGATATACACCTGTCCGTTACTTACCTTGATTGAGACCGATCTTTCCATCCACTGCGCTCTGCTGCCCGTCCGAGGTCATCTCACACGGTGGACCTTCCCCCAGACCGGATCAGATCCCCTCCCTCCTCAAGCCAAGACAACCTCCTCGAAGCCTCCGCTGTCAAGGATTGGACCTCGACGACCGCGCCGGGTTTATATGCGAGGGGGCGGGTCTTACCTGCTACGAAACGTGCGGAGACACCATGGAACACCTGGTCATCTAAAAGTCATATCAACCGACGGTTCCACCCCCAACATGACTGACTCCTCCCTACTTACAGTTACCTGTCGGACTACCCACGAGGTGGAGGGAATGATTAGACACTGCTTGGAATAAAAAGTGTGTCCGCATGTCTACAAACAAACAACATTATGCGCCCCCGGGGAATAGAACGCGTCGGCTCCGAGTTTGAGCATTTACTCTCACGTCATCCGCGGTGATGATGTCATAGGTTGAATATTCTCCAAAGCATTCGTATTTGCAGCACGTTGGCCGATTCCTTATATGACAGAAATGTTTATTCGTGCGATGCATCTCTCACCACTGAGTAACAACGAGGGCCTCGTCTGGTGCATTTTGTGACATCATCGTGTAACCCATAGCCAATGCTGGTGGAGCTTGATGCGCAATAGTTGTGAAATTTAACACAAAATTTACATCATGATCAGTTCATCGTATATATAAACTCATCGAGTTACCAATACGGTTAATACACCACAGTAAACGGTGTGAACGAGGCAGCCAACTCCAATATAAACGGCGTACTCATAATGCGGTGCCCCCTGCTGGCACTGCACAGAATGAAGTATTGGTCGGATCCACTTCCTTCCGAACTGTAGTCCTGGAGCAGATGAACAAACTGCTGAACTGCTGAACAATAAAAACTGGATTGAGAAGGGGAGAACTTTTCAGAACCGATACAATAAGAGTAAATAACTAAACAGGTGATTCGTGAGAAAAGTATAAGGGGGACGAAAATAGGAACAAAACCAGGTTCAAATCCAACATATCATGCGCATTTGTACAATTTCTGTTATATATTCTCCCTTGTGTTAATTCAATGAATGTGCGGGTAAACGGCGGGAGTAACTAAAACTCCTAATGGCTTTGACCTGGGTGTGATTTATGTACAAGCTCCACCATGAAGCTTTTTGATCAATGTAAAAATAATAGTGATTGTAGTAGCTACAATTAGAGAAGAAACCGAGAGATGCCTTCAAATGTAGGGTTTTTGAAACCGGCAGAACTCCAAAGCTTTAAAATAAAAATTTTAAAAATAGCCCCTAGTGGGCTTCCGGTCATCTCTTGAGGTTGAAGTTCAGACCACTGCTGATTTTAGGGGACCTCCTGATATAGTCTCTGACTGACCCAAAATCGGAAAATCAAAGACCGAGCGATCATGTGGGCCATCAGGTAGAAGGGCTGTATTGGGTTTCAAAGCAATCAGTTGGTAAATAAGGGATGAGTATGGATCCGAGATTTGGGGGTTAACCCCCGTGGGAGCCCTCATGATGATCCAAAATCGAAGGCCGAGCAATTGTGCAGGCTACTGTCTTGTATTCATGTTTCAACTTTCAGAACAATCAGCTGGGTGATAAGGAAGGAGTAGCAAAAATAGCAAAAAGTTAACAGACAGACATCCGGACAGACGGACGAACAGATATCCGGACATCAGGACCCATTTTATAAATTCATCTCTTTGAGAAGTGAAATGAGATGACCTAAAAAGCTGTTTTTCCTGTCGAAATGGGCATTGGTGTATCGGTTGCTAAGGACGCCATCTTGGTTGCTGGGAATGATTTACGCTACATATGGTCACAAATGTTAAATTCATAATCGCTATATAACCTATGTATCTGAAATTTTGTATCACCTATGATTCTACGAAAGTCTTCAAAATGTATTTCATACTAGCAGAGGTACCCGCAATTTGAACCCAGGAGAAGGTGGGAGGAGGGAGAGGATAGTGTTGGAGTCTGGAGGGAGGTGTAGGAGGAGGGAGAGGTGAGAGTCCGGAGAGAGGAGTGAGGTGGAAGTTACCCACACCTGCACAGAGCAGAGGTACCCACACCTGCACAGAGCCTTGTACGGTAAGAAGAGATAAGAGGAGGGATAGGGAGGGGTGGGAGGAAGGAACCGGCGTTGCCCAGAAACGCCGGATACCTTTGCAAGCCAAAGATCAAAAAGGCATTTTTCTTTGGATTATGGTCTATTTTTACTTAGGTTATTGGGTGAGATCCCTTTTACTTTGGCCAAGTTAGTTAGAAAAGACAAGTCGGGATCTTGAATATACATCTATAAGTTGGTGCGGATGAGGAATAAAAAGCCCTACGATGCAGCACCCCCTGCTATCATAGGATGCAGATGGCAGTTTCAACATTTGGGTTGTCTCGATATGGATTCGATTAATGGTCATAACGGATCAGAGGCCAGCCATCACAAAGCCTTTGCATCTACATAATCACCGGAACTGAGATGTGAAAGCAAGTCTCGATTCATGGAACCAAGTGCAGGTGAAGGGCTCGATTGCTGAACCAAATGCATGTTGACGAGACCACATAGAAGACAGTACAAAGTAGAACGACACTCAGTAGAGAGCCTACCCAGGGATGGTCTTTGTGATTCTGGGTCGCTGGGCAAAAGTCAAGAATCAGCCCCCCCCTCAACCCCCACCCACATCCCCATTATTCCCACCTAACCCAGTCTGAACAAAAACAAAGCGCCCAATTTTCACAGTGATGGGAAAGGTTGGGTTTAGAGGAGTGTGGCCGCATGCTCAAATTTTCATTGGTCTTCACAGCCTTTCAGCATAACTGCCCTACTGTGGTGCTTGAGCATTAACTTACCTTTCACCAAGCCCAGATGTGCTTGGGCCAGGAGGAGGGGGGGGGGGGGTTATACTGTTACGGCCATGGGTTTCGGATGTACTATGATGGGGAATCCCTGGTTCTCGTCAAACTTACTGGACATGAAGCAAGCGATCACAAATAGCGTTGTACCAGGGCAGGTTGCGAGGCAACCGTACATGGCAATTGGTCTACCACTCAGTCCTATGGTCTTCCGTCTGACCACAGTTTACCTGCTCCACATGGCTTTCCAATCAGGGTACGTGCCCTTGGCTATGCACCAACCTTATCTTAATTAGATCTTAATTAGGGTGGCTGAGCAACCGCAATGCTTGTCGGAGTGAATGAGCCAATTAGTTGGGGGATTATAATCTCCCAGTCTAACCGAAGTGCGAAGAACACTGATCAATGGAATAAATGACGAACATGGACAGATTGGAAAAGAACATCAACAAGGGATTTATTATTTACAAACAGGGTTAATGCAAAGGGGGACCTCAAGGGCTTTAATGTTCGGGGGTGGGGGGAGGAGGAAGGGGTGCACACAAAAGGAACAATGAGGGAATGCAGATCCAAAATGTTCAAGTGATCGCAAGCAATGGAGAGTGCAGCGTTATTTCCAAAGCAAAGGGAATGGACGAGATGCAGACTTAATCCTATGCCTGACCTATCCCGGATATACAAAATACAGGGTACCCATCAGACCATGCGCAGAGGGAGACAAAAATAGAAAGGGAGAAAAAGAACGAGGGTCATCGGCCTCTTGCTTACCAGGTGAAAACAGTTGTGCTTCCGCAACCCAAACGCTAAAGAAGGGGGTATAAATGTGAGCAATACTAGTGGTGTCAAGGGTTGGTGATTGTAGAGAGTGCACGGTGATGTATGTGTCATGCATGTAAATGTGTGTCGTGCAACAGAAACTGTGAAGGTGCATTATCAGCAATGGTCACTCCGGTGGAGTCGTGCCGTGGCAGGGCCACCAGTCGCTGGTGCCCTGAAAAGGCCCGTTGGTTGACTGTGCCGTTGTTGAGCTTGTGAGTTCAGTAGGATTATTTTATACGAAGAAAGCTGAGAAAATAAAGTGTGACATGATAGACTATCGTGTAAGAACTAAAAGAAATGTGTACGCGTGGCTTGATCTGGCCCTATGGATACGCTCCGCTCTGTCCACCCAAGGCTTTGGCTCCCAGTTCAACCCGCCAACGTCAACCCCACCACTTTAACCTCATTCTCCACTCCTTAAGGCACCACGAAACCCCCCACAAAGCGAGCACAGGACCAAACCAATAACCAACGAGCAGGACCAAAGCTAAGAACCAACGCGCCCCGGACCAAAGCCAAGACCCAACGCGCCCCGGACCAAAGCCAAGAACTAACGCGCCCCGGACCAAAGCCAAGAACTAACGTGCCCCGGACCAAAGCCAAGAACTAATGCGCTCCGGACCAAAGCCAAGAACTAATGCGCTCTGGACCAAAGCCAAGAACTAACGCGCCCCGGACCAAAGCCAAGAACTAATGCGCTCTGGACCAAAGCCAAGAACTAACGTGCCCCGGACCAAAGCCAAGAACTAACGCGTGCTGGACCAAAGCCAAGAACCAATGCGCCCCTGACCAAAGCCAAGAACTAACGCGCCCCAGACCAAAGCTAAGAACTAACGCGCCCCGGACCAAAGCCAATAACTAACGCGCTCCGGACCAAAGCCAAGAACTAACGCACGCCGGACCAAAGCCAATAACCAACGCGTCCCGGAACAAAGCCAAGAACGAACGCGCCCTGGACCAAAGCCAAGAACTTACGCGCCCGGTCCAAAATCAAGAGCTAACGCACCCTGGACCAAAGCCAAGAACCAACGCGCCCCGGACCAAAGCCAAGAACTAATGCACCCCGGACCAAAGCCAAGAACCAATGCGCCCCGGACCAAAGCCAAGAACTAACACGCCCCGGACCAAAGACAAGAACCAACTCACCCCGGACCAAAGACAAGAACCAACGTGCCCCGGATCACACGAAACAACGCGCCCTGGACCAAAGACAAGAACCAACGTGCCCCGGACCAAAGCCAAGGACCAATGATCCCAGGACCAAAGCCAAGGATCAATGAGCCCAGGACCATAGCCAAGAACCAATGCTGATTTTTTTTTTTAATCTAAAACGCAAAGGTCAAGGCTGCATAAAATCGTTATTTTAAATTTTGTATTTTTTAATAAAAATTAAATATACTTTTGTATAAATATATTTTAATTGGGTTTTCGTCATGTTGAACATACAGAAGAAGAAGACATCTGAATACAAACGGAACAGACGGGCTTTGCATTTCCTGATGCTTTGTAGTTGTTTTGGTTATTAACCTCCGCCACAGAAGGTGAATGAAGGTTGTTTTCACCTCTGTCTGTTTGGCTGTTTGTGAACAAGATTTCGGACGAAATCGATTTCAATTTGTAGATTCGGATGAAATTTAGTGGAGAGGTTGGGTATGTGACAAGGATAAATTGATTCGATTTTGGTAACGATCCGTATATGGATCCGGATACGAGAATTTTTTTTAATGTTCTAAGTGATTCTTCACCATTGAGATGTAGGGCCAAAAATGACATATAGCATGATATTTCGAAAAATTGTGGACGACTTATAACAAAACTTGGTGGATGAGTTGGTTCAGCGACAAGACCAAGCGGATTCGATTTTGGTTCCGGTCCGAATAGAGATCTGGCCTATCGGTGAGATACAAAACATAAACTGTTCAGCCTGGCGGAAGTATTCTCTCTGCCGAGTGCTGTTCTAGTTCATTTAGTAATTAGAATTCCATCCCGTGGAATGCCTAATTAAACTGCTCCATACACCTTAACATGGCGTGCGGAATTATTGTGGAAACTTAACTTCAAAACGTGGGAATTAAAACTTGGGAATTATTGTGGATTCATCGTAGTTAATGGTTTTATCCAACAAGTCGAGAGCACAGGTTGAATAAAAACCTTTTGAAGGCAACAAATTGACCTGACCAGACTTTAAAACAGGAATAAAACATAAAAATAACAAAATGAATTACCAAAACATTTTTGGTAAATTCCAATTTCAAATAAAGTCAATGGAACAAAATTCAACAAGTTTAAACAGACAATCTATATATATAAAACACAGTTTGTGTGTGTGTGTGTGTGTGTGTGTGTGTGTGTGTGTGTGTGTGTGTGTGTGTGTGTGTGTGTGTGTGTGTGTGTGTGTGTGTGTGTGTGTGTGTGTGTGTGTGTGTGTGTAATGTTACCGATAGACTCCTAAACGGAGAGGCTTACGTGCTTGATATTTGACATAGACATGGCCATTGAGCGTCGGACGAACATGGCCGAACTCAAAATATTTGACGATCCATATTTTTTATTCATATTTACCTCAGCGCATTTCAGCGAAGTACCCGCTAATCTCAGCCGGTTCCAGAACAGCTCGCTGATTCGCTCAGAGCGATCACGTGATGTTCCATTCCCGCCGCTCAGAGCGATCACGTGATGTTCCATCCCGTCACACGTCACTTCACCTTTTATGCGATCGTGTTTTGTATCGATTTTGTGCGATTTGAATTAAAGACGTCTTTGAAACAGCTGTGAAACGTCTTTCCACAACCCTTCCGTAACCGATTGGAGCAGTTTCTTGCCCCACAAAACGAGATCCGCGACGCGAGTTGGTCGAGTCGTGCTGACCAAGATGGCGACACGGCGGCTTCACTTTTCACGGAGTATGAGCGTTCTATATATTTTCAATTCAGTTGCTCCCGTGATTTGTGGCATAGACATGACCATTGGGCCTTCACGGTGTAATTTGTGCGAGGCTTTTGTCCGAGTGAGCTTCCAAAATCCGTTTCGTGCTGTTGCGAATATGCAGGACTATGTACGATTGTTGTGCTGCTCTCCGACCATGAGAACTGCAACGTCGTTGTTGACTGGCCATCCCCTTCCCTCCCCCTTCCCCCTCCCCCCTCCGTCCCCCCTTCCCTTCCCCCTCCACCCTACCCCTCCACCATACCCCTCCCCTTCTCCCCCTCCCCCCTCCCCTTCTCCCCCTCCTCCTCCTTTCCCCCTCCCTTTTCCCCCTCCCCCCTCCCCTCCATTTCCCCCCTCCCACCCCCCCTCCCCCTCCCATCCCTCACCCTCCCCATCTCTCACCCTCCCCATCCTCACCCTCCCCACCCCCTCCTCCCCTTCCCCCCTCCCCCTCCCCCCCCTCCCCCTCCCCCCCTCCCCACCCCCTCCTCCCCTTCCCCCCTCACCCCTCCCCCCCTCCCCCTCCCCCTCCCCCTCCCCTCCCCCTCCGGCCCCTCCCCCCTTCCCTCCTCCCCTCCCCCTCTCCCCCCTCCCACCCCTCTCCCCCCCCCCACCCCCTCCCCCCCTCCCACCCCCTCCCATCCCTCACCCTCCCCACCCCCCCTCTTCTCCCCTCTCCCCTCCTCCCCCTCCCACTCTTCTCCCCTCCCCCACCCGGCAATGCCGGGTACTTCTGCTAGTCATCCATATTTCTCAAAAGAACCCACTCACATTTCACAGTTCTCACAATAATAATTGGCCTAATCAACTCAGGACATCATGGCAATCATTTTGGTGATTGACATTCCACATACGACAGACCACATTTTGGTGATGACATTCCACATATGACACACCACATTTTTAGTGATTCACATGCCACATATGACACACCACATTTTGGTGATTGACATTCCACATATGACAGACAACATTTTAGTGATTGACATTCCACATATGACACACCACATTTTAGTGATTGACATTCTACATTTGACACCACATTTTGGTGATTGACATTCCACATTTGACACCACATTTTGGTGATTGACATTCCACATTTGACACCACATTTTGGTGATTGACATTCCACATTTGACACCACATTTTGGTGATTGACATTCTACATTTGACACCACATTTTGGTGATTGACATTCCACTTTTGACACCACATTTTGGTGATTGACATTCCACATTTGACACCACATTTTGGTGATTGACATTCCACTTTTGACACCACATTTTGGTGATTGACATTCCACATTTGACACCACATTTTGGTGATTGACATTCCACATTTGACACCACATTTTGGTGATTGACATTCCACATTTGACACCACATTTTGGTGATTGACATTCCACATTTGACACCACATTTTGGTGATTGACATTCCACATTTGACACCACATTTTGGTGATTGACATTCCACATATGACAGACAACATTTTAGTGATTGACATTCCACATATGACACACCACATTTTGGTGATTGACATTCCACATATGACACACCACATTTTGGTGATTGACATTCCACATTTGACACCACATTTTGGTGATTGACATTCCACTTTTGACACCACATTTTGGTGATTGACATTCCACATTTGACACCACATTTTGGTGATTGACATTCCACATTTGACACCACATTTTGGTGATTGACATTCCACATTTGACACCACATTTTGGTGATTGACATTCCACATTTGACACCACATTTTGGTGATTGACATTCCACATATGACAGACAACGTTTTAGTGATTGACATTCCACATATGACACACCACATTTTGGTGATTGACATTCCACGTATGACAGACAACATTTTAGTGATTGACATTCCACATATGACACACCACATTTTGGTGATTGACATTCCACATATGACACACCACATTTTGGTGATTGACATTCCACATTTGACACCACATTTTAGTGATTGACATTCTACATTTGACACCACATTTTGGTGATTGACATTCCACATTTGACACCACATTTTGGTGATTGACATTCCACATTTGACACCACATTTTGGTGATTGACATTCCACATTTGACACCACATTTTGGTGATTGACATTCCACATATGACAGACAACATTTTAGTGATTGACATTCCACATATGACACACCACATTTTGGTGATTGACATTCCACGTATGACAGACAACATTTTAGTGATTGACATTCCACATATGACACACCACATTTTGGTGATTGACATTCCACATATGACACACCACATTTTGGTGATTGACATTCCACATTTGACACCACATTTTAGTGATTGACATTCCACATTTGACACCCACATTTTGGTGATTGACATTCCACATTTGACACCACATTTTGGTGATTGACATTCCACATTTGACACCACATTTTGGTGATTGACATTCCACATTTGACACCACATTTTGGTGTTATATGTATGACAGCTTCTGATGAGACTTGTTCCATTGCTTTGGCTGAGCATGATGTAATCGATTCACAGCAGAGCTGGTACCAGACGATTCGACGAATGAGTAGCACCTGACAAGATGAGTGCAAACGGCTCTCCCCCGCAAACGGACAGGAAGACGGCCTTAATCTGGCCTTCCATCGTGACAGCCTTCGACCTCAAATTAGAAAAAGAACCGCTCAGAATACATGTCAAAATCTCCCCATTTCACGACAAAGGGTCGATTTCATCAATATGGCTAAAATAAGTCATTTGGTGAATATCGGTTGAAAATTGTGACCTGTAGGTGACAGACAGACAGACAAACAGACAAACAGATAAACAGACAAACAGACAAACAGACAAACTGAGAGAATAACGCGCAAGCCCAACCAATATGCTTGAAAAATCTTCGATTTTCGCAAATAACAAACACACGTATCTATTTATGGTAAAACAAGATCGATAGTCCAACAACGGCATAGCCGGGCTTGGATCTGCAAAGTGGAGGATCTGTTGTCCCGTCATGTGACCAGATCCTCAGCTCTGAATGGTGGACGTTTGTGAGGAACATACATCCATCCATACACCGGACGGACAAACGCTGTTCCAGACGTTATTGCCCTCCGGGCTTCGCCGTAAAAAACAAAGGTGCACGTCCCTTCAATATTGCACCGCAGTTAGTGATTTGACTTTATTATATTCTCCAATATTCACCGAAATAATGCAGAAAACCTGGAGTTGGAGCTATAACTCAGGAAAAAAGTGAGGTTAGTGACTAATGAGGTAAAATACAGAAACGTTTTTACCGCTGCTGCTGTTGCTGTTGCTGCTGCTGCCGCCGCCGCTGCTGCCGCCGCCGCTGCCGCCGCCGCCGCCGCCGCCGCCGCCGCCGCCGCCGCCGCTTCATTCTTGGTTTTACTTTTGAATTAATTCGTAACTTTTTGTGAACTCTCGTGTAATTTCTTCTCTACTTTTATTGTTTTCTACCGACTGCTTCACTTACATGATTTCGTTTCATTGCTTCTGGAGTTCTGGTTCACTTTGCCGAGGTGGACCATAAAAGAACGTTATCCCAATTGATGATGTGTGTGCATCATTTTAAAAAGTAAAAATTACGCCCGACGAATAGCGCTAGCTATTCGTCTATCACGTGTCGATGTGTGTGCGTCATTAAGCTAGCTCTATCGATCACGTGTCGACGTGCGTGCCTCATTAAGCTAGATCGATCATGCGATCATGTGTCGACGTGTTTTGCGTCATTAAGCTAGATCGATCACGTGTCGACGTGTGTGCGTCATTTAGGTGGATCGACCACGTGTCGACGTATGTGCGTCATTAAGGTAGCTCGATCACTTGTAAAAGTGTGGGCGTCATTAAAAATACAACCTAATTTGCTGGAGTGTAAGACGTTGATTGTTCATTTGCAATTTACTTGTTAATAATAATAATAATAATTCATTTATTTTGTATAGCGCTTTTCCAGAAGCCCAAAGGCGCTTTGACAGAATGGAAAACATAATGCATAACAATACATGAAAACAACAATTGCAAAAAGACAAGAATCAATAGGGAAATATTTAAAGCAAAAGGAGGGAGAAGGAGAAGAGATAGTCAGGGGTTAAATGCTGTGGGTTGAGTGTTGAATGCAGTGTTGAACAGGTGGGTCTTTAGTGATGTTTTGAATGTGGTGAGTGAGGAGGAGTCTCTGATGGTGTGAGGTGTGAGGATTGTTAACATTTCATTCCGGCTTACACCCTTGGAAGTTCGCTCGTATCCTCTTAACGCTGATTGGTGAATTTGGACCACATGGCACATATAAGATAACTGCTTTATTCGTCAGGCCATATCTGCGGTGCGTGCTCTCGCGAGATCTCACGAGATCTCACATGACCTCACATGACCCCGTTGGAGTCACGGACGTTGGAGTCACAAGGGCATATGGTATTTCACAAAACAGAACCAAACACCCACATGGAGCAGGAACATCATTACATTGCAGCTGTGAAGGCCCGTCCTTTTCGCGTTTTCCTCTCGCACGGGAGAAATACCGTGAGAAATACCGTGAGAAATACTGTGTCCTACCTTGAGGCTTTGTTTTTCTCTCAGCGGTCCGTCGATTGTGCTCCAATTACTTTCGTTCTCTCAGTTTTTCCCAGTCTTTTCACCCCGTACGTCCTTGTTTAAAATCTCAACTCAAAAAAAAAAAATCCCTTCTTTATTCTTATTCATTTATTTGTTGTTCTTATTCGTTTCTTCGTTGTTCTTATTCGTTTATTAGTTGCTCTTATTCATTCGTTCGTTCTTCGATCACGTGTTTCACCTCCATTTCCCCAGATAGGTTTCACTGTTAAATTTTAAAATGTTTAAACTTTCCCCTGAAGTACTGTATTCTGTCATATATTATAACACCTTTTTCTTCTTCTTCTTTAAAAGGTTGCTTTTGACTTGCTCACCAAATCTATTCATTCCAAAAAAAAATTCCATCTCTTACAGTTCCTCTTTCCTACATTCCCTAAACTCACCTGCACTCCATCCCCCCTCCAGCGTCCTCAAATGTATTTTTGACTCGAAGGTCACAAGAAACTCATTTTGCAATAAATGTTCGTTTCCCATTAATCATACACTTTCCAAAATCCAATCTCACCCCTCCCCTCTAAATCTTCCCCATCACCCCTCCCCACCAAAACTTCCCCATCACCCCTCCCCTCCAAATCTCCCCCCTTGCCCCTCCCCTCCAAATCTTCCCCATCACCCATCTCTTTCAAATCTTCCCCCTTGCCCCTCCCCTCCAAATCTTCCCCATCACCCATCCCTTTCAAATCTTCCCCCTTGCTCCTCCAAATCCTCTCCATCACCCATCCCTTTCAAATCTCCCCCCTTGCCCCTTCCCTCCTAAACTCCCCCCACACCCCTCCCATCCTAGACTCCCCCTCGCCCCTCCTCTCCTAGACTCCCCCCTCCCCCATCCCCTCCAAATCATCCCCATCACCCATCTCTTTCAAATCTTCCCCCTTGCCCCTCCCCTCCAAATCTTCCCAATCACCCATTCCTTTCAAATCTCCGCCCACACCCCTCCCCTCCGAGACTCTCCCTCGCTCCTCCCCTCCTAGACTCCCCTCTCACCCCTCCCCCTCAAAGCATCCTCCCCGCTTCTTCCCCCTTCCAACTTTCACCTTCATCTCCCTCAACCTTCTGCCTTGCTCTTCCCCCTCCTCAAATAACACCTCACTGTGCCTCACCCAATCACCATCAATCCTTTTGTCCGCCCCAGCCTTCCCTTTCTCCGAGCTATTCTGAAATCTCTGACACACCTTCAACAGCTCTTCCTACCTCTTCCTCCTCTTCCACCCTACCCCCTCCCCCCCCCTCCCCGTTCTGTATCCGATGCTCCCCCTTCCTCTTCATTAACGGTATGGACCTCAAACATCCGGGGCCTTCGCTCAAACTTGACTGATCTCTCAATACAGGTTGCTTCTGACAAACCAGACGTGATCTGCTTAACAGAAACTTTCCTCCTTCATGATGTCTCTGATTCCTTAGTATCTCTCCCGGGTTACTCCCTCCTCCGGTATGATAGACCTGAGCCTCGTCCTGGAGGTGGGGTTGCTATCTTTATCAAAAACTCTCTTCCTCACTCGCCATGCACTGCCCCTCTCTCCACCTCACCCCCAGGAATACCTCTGGCTACGGCTTCCCCTTCACTCCCACCTTTTGTTCATATGTGTGTTGTACCGTCCACCAAACAGTGATGACTCCATCTACATCTCGCTGTCTGATAATATGGACCAACTTCTATCTACTCATCCCAACTCTCTCTTCCTCATATGTGGTGATTTCAATTGTCACCATGCCAGTTGGCTGGGTGTGGGTACCTCTCTCACCAGCCATGGCTCCTCAGCAAAGGACTTCTGCGACTCACTGGACCTGACACAATCTGTCAATTTCCCGACCCGGATCTCAGTCAACGGAGCATCTTCTCTTCTGGACTTGGTTATGACTAACTTCCCTGAAAATGTCTGCTGCTCTTCTTCTGCTTCAATCGGCTCATCTGATCATGTGCTTGTTAAAGTGGACATCTCTCTGACCATTCTCAGAGAGCCTCCTCAGCGTCGACGAGTCTGGCATTTCACTCAGGCCAACTGGCACGGTCTTCAAGCAACCATCAATCATCTGGACTGGTCTCCCATCTCGACCGCCTCTGACATCAACTCATCCTGGGAATTCTTCCAATGTAAATTGCTCTCTCTCATGCACAGATTTATCCCATCTCGTCTTCAGTTGTCATACCCTTCCTCCTGTCCATGGTACATGGCATCTTGTGGTGAGGCTGTTGCCCAGAAACAACTTGCCTTCGTCTCCTGGAAAGCAAATCCAACGGAAGGAAATCTCATTTCCTTTCACAAAGCCCGAAACAGGTGTGTGTCCACCCTCAGGAGAGCCAGGAAACAATGTCTCTCCATTCTCAAGACCGATCTCTCTTATCTATCTCCCTCTTCCAAATCCTGGTGGCGTCTGGTCAAATCTGGTTCTGGTGTTTGCTCCCCCTCCATCCCCTCCCTTACCTCAAATGGCTACACAGCTGAATCCGCACGTGTAAAAGCTGAATGCCTCAACTTGTGTTTGCCTCTAAATCTTGTGTCCCAAACCCATCCCTCTCTGTACCCACCGTTCCCAGTCGTACCCAGCTGCTCCTGGACTCAGTGTCCTTTCCTCCTGACAAGGTGGAAAAGTTTCTGTCAACCCTCGACTCTGATTCTGCAACTGGACCTGACGGCATCAGCCCACGGGTCCTAAAATCCTGTTCTTCCACTCTTTCAATCCCTCTCTCTGTTCTCTTCACCCTCTCTTTTGCTCAAGGTCGTCTGCCATCTGCTTTGAAATCAGCCAACATCACCGCTTTACAACAAAGGTACAAAAACAGATCCTTGCAACTACAGACCAATCAGCCTTTTCCCAATTATCAGCAAAGTCATGGACTTCATCATTGCTTCAGATATGAAATCTTTCCTCTTCTCCAATGGCTTGATCTCTGATCATCAATTTGGTTTCAGACCAGGTCACTCTGCTCTGGACATGCTGCTTCTGCTGTCTCAACAATGGATGGAGGTCCTCAATGCCAAATAGGAAATTAGAGTCGTCTCCCTTGACATATCCCGTGCCTTCGATACAGTCTGGCACCCCGCTCTGCTCACCAAACTCTCCTCCTTTGGTATCCATGGAAATCTCCATGCATGGCTGGCGGACTTCCTCTCCAGTCGCAGTCAACGTGTGGCCCTGAACGTGTTTCTCTCATCTCCTCTTCCTGTTCAGGCTGGAGTTCCCCAAGGCAGTGTTCTGGGCCTTGTGCTTTTTCTGGTCTTCATCAATGTTCTCTCTGATTCTCTGGAAAATCCTCTCTATCTCTTTGCTGATGACTCCACTCTCTGCCACTCCATTCCTCATCCCTCAGATCGGCAGTCTGCAGCCTCCTCACTCTCTGCAGACCTGGACAAAATCGCAGACTGGGCAAACAAGTGGAACATGTCTTTCAATCCTGACAAATCTCACACTCTTACGATGTCTCTCCGAAAAGACCGACTGGACAACCTCCCTTCTAATTTCTCAACAATCCTCTCCAAGAAGTTCTGTCACTCAAGCTTTTGGGTCTCACTATCTGACATGATCTTTCCTGGGAAAACCACATTTCCAAGTTGGCCTCTAAAGCCAGTCGCCGACTGGGCATCCTCCGTCATGCGAAGTCCTTCCTTGGCACCCCTGAGCTCCTCACCACATACTAGGCTTTCACCCGCAGCTCAATGGAGTACTGCTCTCCACTCTTGGCTGGTGCTCCTGCCTCACACCTATCTCGTCTTCACGCTGTTGAAACCAAACCAAAGCATTCAGAATCATTGGAATCTCCAACGATGAAGCTATCTCCGAGGGCCTTTCACTTACTCACCGCAGGCAGGTTGGTGGTCTTTCCGTCTTCTACCGACTCCTCTCTGGCCTTGCCCCCCCCCCCCCCAGCTCTCTCTGGGCTCTGTCCCCCAAATATTCCTACAGGTCGCACAAGATCTGCCTGCAACCCTCTTATGGTTAAACTGCCAAAATCAAGACTCTCTGCTCACCTTCACTCCTTCATTCCTCTTTTCTCCCGCCTCTGGAACAAACTCCGTCATTCTCTTCAATCCCACTCCTCCCTCCAGGTCTTTAAAACAGCTGTTCACCACCATCTCTTATCTTCGCCCATCCAAAACCTTGATCTTTTCTACCCCCGCTAATTTCACCCCAAATCCACTTTTTTGAAATACCAACTTCTTTCCTGGAAGTCCTTGGTGTCCTTGTGTTTTATACTTCTCCCACCCCCTCCCCCTTCCCACGCCTCCTCCCCCCAAGCCCTCTCCCTCCCACACATCTCCCGATGTCCCTGCTCTCAAATGTTGTGTTTGTGTGCTTCCCCTTCTCTCCCCATCTTGTCTTCCGCTCTCTCTTTTTGTATATTTTGTTTGTCTGTTTGATTTATTTTTTTTGTGATAAATGTTAGCTCTTTCACGAGCCTCGATTCTGTATACAAAAACAAACAAACAAAAAAAAACGGTGCTGTTTGTTATTTTTATCTTTAATTTCAAAAAACGTTTTCGAATCTTTTTTGAGGGGGAGGGATTGGTAAAAGTTAAAATATATTAATATGGCATCGGTTCATAATCCTCTTTCGTCTGTATTTCTATTCAAAAATTCAGACCCTTGTGGTGTTCATGGATCTTGCCCCTTACGCCACTCCAAAAACTCTCTCTCTCTCTCTCTCTCTCTTTCTCTCTTTCTCTCTTTCTCTCTTTCTCTCTTTCTCTCTTTCTCTTTTTCTCTCTTTCTCTCTTTCTCTCTTTCTTTCTTTCTCTCTTTCTCTCTTTCTCTCTCATATACATATACATATACATTAATGCCAAGGAATGTACAGAATACCCACAACACTTTGAGTCTCTACAATTCATTCACATAATCGGGATACTGATGTGAAGATCCACATAAATCCTCTCACATTCCTTACGTGCACAACCTTGGCAGACTTTTCTCTCTTCAGTCTGAAATTTCCAAAATACCATTAGCACTATGCACATCACCACCAATCACTTTAAATGGGTATCATTTTATTTACTCTACTGACAACTTTTTCAGAGTACGTAGACCACCACCGATCTTCTTGAGGCCATCCATGGAAAACTTGCGAATAAGAAAAGGATTTGCAAAGTCTCCACAATGTACATCCTTCAATCTCAAGAATCAACTTTACAGCGTCTATTGATACAAATACAATGATTATCCAACATTTTCAGTCAAATGTATATGTGAATTTTACCCACGTGTACATGTTGTCCAACGTCTTTACGAGAACCACTTGCAGCCGTCCATGTATTGGTTCCTATTTGTGCGACACCTTTTTCATTTTTCTACACTTCCACTTGACAGTGGCATGATGGACACGTGTGTTCTTGAACTTCAGTGCGTACTGGACCATCTACCTGCTCGAGACCCTTGTGGACATCCAGCTGATGCACGACTTCATTGAGCAGGAGACTTCATCGTTGATTGAGCTTCATTGAGCAGGAGACTTCATCGTTGATTGAGCTTCATTGAGCAGGAGACTTCATCGTTGATTGAGCTTCATTGAGCAGGAGACTTCATCGTTGATTGAGCTTCATTGAGCAGGAGACTTCATCGTTCATTGAGCTTCATTGAGCAGGAGACTTCATCGTTGATTGAGCTTCATTGAGCAGGAGACTTCATCGTTGATTGAGCTTCATTGAGCAGGAGACTTCATCGTTGATTGAGCTTCATTGAGCAGCATCATTTCTTAGAATAACTATTTCATCTCAAAATCTGACTGAATCTGCTCCCACAACTGTGTTATGCAAGATATGGCAAGTTCTTGTTTTACTTTTTTTTTTTTTTGGATGGTTTGGCTATGGAGAGTGAGATTCTAACTTACATTGTAGGCATGGGTGTCTGCACAATCGATTTCACAGTGGGGGTGAGCAAAAAGTTTCAGAGGGGGCAAAAGGGGGACAAAGAATTGTGTGACCTTTTCCTGTTCAAGCTCCCAGAGACTAATTTCAGAGAAAAATGATTTAATTAACCACAACTTTTCGCTGAAACATACATAATTTGGTTAATTGGAGGCTACTAAAGCATATAAGAAGGAATTTGCACAATTTTTCGTGAGATTTTATGTTAAAATTGCGTTTTAAAGTGGACACCCATGATTGTAGGTATAGGGGCTAATGTTGTGTCGGGCCGAACTTGATCACACTCCCAGTCTCACATAAGTGTTCCTTTTGACCCTTATAAGTGTAACGATCCGATCACCCTCATAAGCGTTCACGACAGTCGACAAAAAGCACTCCTTTTCTCAGGCAAATTCCTTTTCTCCCCCGATTGTGTTCTCTTCAGCTCTCCTGAGGCTTGCTCAGGACATTTGAGATTCTCCTCAGGCTCAACCAGGACACTCGAGATTCTCCTC
>NC_136262.1:36269383-36339383 GCF_964187855.1 Myxine glutinosa | reverse complement strand
CTCTTCCTACCTCTTCCTCCTCTTCCACCTACCCCTCCCCCCCCCTCCCCGTTCTGTATCCGATGCTCCCCCTTCCTCTTCATTAACGGTATGGACCTCAAACATCCGGGGCCTTCGCTCAAACTTGACTGATCTCTCAATACAGGTTGCTTCTGACAAACCAGACGTGATCTGCTTAACAGAAACTTTCCTCCTTCATGATGTCTCTGATTCCTTAGTATCTCTCCCGGGTTACTCCCTCCTCCGGTATGATAGACCTGAGCCTCGTCCTGGAGGTGGGGTTGCTATCTTTATCAAAAACTCTCTTCCTCACTCGCCATGCACTGCCCCTCTCTCCACCTCACCCCCAGGAATACCTCTGGCTACGGCTTCCCCTTCACTCCCACCTTTTGTTCATATGTGTGTTGTACCGTCCACCAAACAGTGATGACTCCATCTACATCTCGCTGGTCTGATAATATGGACCAACTTCTATCTACTCATCCCAACTCTCTCTTCCTCATATGTGGTGATTTCAATTGTCACCATGCCAGTTGGCTGGGTGTGGGTACCTCTCTCACCAGCCATGGCTCCTCAGCAAAGGACTTCTGCGACTCACTGGACCTGACACAATCTGTCAATTTCCCGACCCGGATCTCAGTCAACGGAGCATCTTCTCTTCTGGACTTGGTTATGACTAACTTCCCTGAAAATGTCTGCTGCTCTTCTTCTGCTTCAATCGGCTCATCTGATCATGTGCTTGTTAAAGTGGACATCTCTCTGACCATTCTCAGAGAGCCCTTCCTCAGCGTCGACGAGTCTGGCATTTCACTCAGGTCCAACTGGCACGGTCTCTTCAAGCAACCATCAATCATCTGGACTGGTCTCCCATCTCGACCGCCTCTGACATCAACTCATCCTGGGAATTCTTCCAATGTAAATTGCTCTCTCTCATGCACAGGATTTATCCCATCTCGTCTTCAGTTGTCATACTCTTCCTCCTGTCCATGGTACATGGCATCTTGTGGTGAGGCTGTTGCCCAGAAACAACTTGCCTTCGTCTCCTGGAAAGCAAATCCAACGGAAGGAAATCTCATTTCCTTTCACAAAGCCCGAAACAGGTGTGTGTCCACCCTCAGGAGAGCCAGGAAACAATGTCTCTCATTCTCAAGACCCGATCTCTCTTATCTATCTCCCTCTTCCAAATCCTGGTGGCGTCTGGTCAAATCTGGTTCTGGTGTTTTGCTCCCCCTCCATCCCCTCCCTTACCTCAAATGGCTACACAGCTGAATCCGCACGTGTAAAAGCTGAATGCCTCAACTTGTGTTTGCCTCTAAATCTTGTGTCCCAAACCCATCCCTCTCTGTACCCACCGTTCCCAGTCGTACCCAGCTGCTCCTGGACTCAGTGTCCTTTCCTCCTGACAAGGTGGAAAAGTTTCTGTCAACCCTCGACCTCTGATTCTGCAACTGGACCTGACGGCATCAGCCCACGGGTCCTAAAATCCTGTTCTTCCACTCTTTCAATCCCTCTCTGTTCTCTTCACCTCTTCTTTTGCTCAAGGTCGTCTGCCATCTGCTTTGAAATCAGCCAACATCACCGCTTTACAACAAAGGTACAAAAACAGATCCTTGCAACTACAGACCAATCAGCCTTTTCCCAATTATCAGCAAAGTCATGGACTTCATCATTGCTTCAGATATGAAATCTTTCCTCTTCTCCAATGGCTTGATCTCTGATCATCAATTTGGTTTCAGACCAGGTCACTCTGCTCTGGACATGCTGCTTCTGCTGTCCTCAACAATGGATGGAGGTCCTCAATGCCAAATAGGAAATTAGAGTCGTCTCCCTTGACATAATCCCGTGCCTTCGATACAGTCTGGCACCCCCGCTCTGCTCACCAAACTCTCCTCCTTTGGTATCCATGGAAATCTCCATGCATGGCTGGCGGACTTCCTCTCCAGTCGCAGTCAACGTGTGGCCCTGACGTGTTTCTCTCATCTCCTCTTCCTGTTCAGGCTGGAGTTCCCCAAGGCAGTGTTCTGGGCCTTGTGCTTTTTCTGGTCTTCATCAATGTTCTCTCTGATTCTCTGGAAAATCCTCTCTATCTCTTTGCTGATGACTCCACTCTCTGCCACTCCATTCCTCATCCCTCAGATCGGCAGTCTGCAGCCTCCTCACTCTCTGCAGACCTGGACAAAATCGCAGACTGGGCAAACAAGTGGAACATGTCTTTCAATCCTGACAAATCTCACACTCTTACGATGTCTCTCCGAAAAGACCGACTGGACAACCTCCCTTCTAATTTCTCAACAATCCTCTCCAAGAAGTTCTGTCACTCAAGCTTTTGGGTCTCACTATCTGACATGATCTTTCCTGGGAAAACCACATTTCCAAGTTGGCCTCTAAAGCCCAGTCGCCGACTGGGCATCCTCCGTCATGCGAAGTCCTTCCTTGGCACCCCTGAGCTCCTCACCACATACTAGGCTTTCACCCGCAGCTCAATGGAGTACTGCTCTCCCCTCTTGGCTGGTGCTCCTGCCTCACACCTATCTCGTCTTCACGCTGTTGAAACCAAACCAAAGCATTCAGAATCATTGGAATCTCCAACGATGAAGCTATCTCCGAGGGGCCTTTCACTTACTCACCGCAGGCAGGTTGGTGGTCTTTCCGTCTTCTACCGACTCCTCTCTGGCCTTGCCCCCCCCCCCCACCCCCCCAGCTCTCTCTGGGCTCTGTCCCCCAATATTCCTACAGGTCGCACAAGATCTGCCTGCAACCCTCTTATGGTTAAACTGCCAAAATCAAGACTCTCTGCTCACCTTCACTCCTTCATTCCTCTTTTTCTCCCGCTCTGGAACAAACTCCGTCATTCTCTCTCAATCCCACTCCTCCCTCCAGAGTCTTTAAAACAGCTGTTCACCACCATCTCTTATCTTCGCCCATCCAAAACCTTGATCTTTTCTACCCCCGCTAATTTCACCCCAAATCCACTTTTTTGAAATAACCAACTTCTTCCTGGAAGTCCTTGGTGTCCTTGTGTTTTTATACTTCTCCACCCCCCTCCCCCTTCCCACGCCTCCTCCCCCCAAGCCCTCTCCCTCCCACACATCTCCCGATGTCCCTGCTCTCAATGTTGTGTTTGGTGTGCTTCCCCTTCTCTCCCCATCTTGTCTTCCGCTCTCTCTTTTTGTATATTTTGTTTGTCTGTTGATTTATTTTTTTTGTGATAGATGTTTGCTCTTTCACGAGCCTCGATTCTGTATACAAAAACAAACAAACAAAAAAAACGGTGCTGTTTGTTATTTTTATCTTTAATTTCAAAAACGTTTTCGAATCTTTTTTGAGGGGGAGGGATTGGTAAAAGTTAAAATATATTTAATATGGCATCGCGTTCATAATCCTCTTTCGTCTGTATTTCTATTCAAAAATTCAGACCCTATGTGGTGTTCATGGATCTTGCCCCTTACGCCACTCCAAAAACTCTCTCTCTCTCTCTCTCTTCTCTTTCTCTCTTTCTCTCTCTTTCTCTTCTTTCTCTCTTCTCTCTCTTTCTCTTTTTCTCTCTTTCTCCTCTTTCTCTCTTTCTTTCTTTCTCTCTTTCTCTCTTTCTCTCTCATATACATATACATATACATTAATGCCAAGGAATGTACAGAATACCCACAACACTTTGAGTCTCTACAATTCATTCACATAATCGGGATACTGATGTGAAGATCCACATAAATCCTCTTCACATTCCTTACGTGCACAACCTTGCAGACTTTTCTCTCTTCAGTCTGAAATTTCCAAAATACCATTAGCACTATGCACATCACCACCAATCACTTTAAATGGGTATCATTTTATTTACTCTACTGACAACTTTTTCAGAGTACGTAGACCACCACCGATCTTCTTGAGGCATCCATGGAAAACTTGCGAATAAGAAAAGGATTTGCAAAGTCTCCACAATGTACATCCTTCAATCTCAAGAATCAACTTTACAGCGTCTATTGATACAAATACAATGATTATCCAACATTTTCAGTCAAATGTATATGTGAATTTACCCACGTGTACATGTTGTCCCAACGTCTTTACGAGAACCTCACTTGCAGCCGTCCATGTATTGGTTCTTATTTGTGCGACACCTTTTTCATTTTTCTACACTTCCACTTGACAGTGGCATGATGGACACGTGTGTTCTTGAACTTCAGTGCGTACTGGACCATCTACCTGCTCGAGACCCTTGTGGACATCCAGCTGATGCACGACTTCATTGAGCAGGAGACGTTCATCGTTGATTGACCTTCATTGAGCAGGAGACTTCATCGTTGATTGAGCTTCATTGAGCAGGAGACTTCATCGTTCATTGAGCTTCATTGAGCAGGAGACTTCATCGTTGATTGAGCTCATTGAGCAGCATCATTTCTTAGAATAACTATTTCATCTCAAAATCTGACTGAATCTGCTCCCACAACTGTGTTATGCAAGATATGGCAAGTTCTTGTTTTACTCTTTTTTTTTTGGATGGTTTGGCTATGGAGAGTGAGATTCTAACTTACATTGTAGGCTTGGGTGTCTGCACAATCGATTTCACAGTGGGGGTGAGCAAAAAGTTTCAGAGGGGGCAAAAGGGGGACAAAGAATTGTGTGACCTTTTCCTGTTCAAGCTCCCAGAGACTAATTTCAGAGAAAAATGATTTAATTAACCACAACTTTTCGCTGAAACATACATAATTTGGTTAATTGGAGGCTACTAAAGCATATAAGAAGGAATTTGCACAATTTTTCGTGAGATTTTTATGTTAAAATTGCGTTTTAAAGTGGACACCCATGATTGTAGGTATAGGGGCTAATGTTGTGTCGGGCCGAACTTGATCACACTCCAGTCTCACATAAGTGTTCCTTTTGACCCTTATAAGTGTAACGATCCGATCACCCTCATAAGCGTTCACGACAGTCGACAAAAAGCACTCCTTTTCTCAGGCAAATTCCTTTTCTCCCCCGATTGTGTTCTCTTCAGCTCTCCTGAGGCTTGCTCAGGACATTTGAGATTCTCCTCAGGCTCAACCAGGACACTCGAGATTCTCCTCAGGCTCAACCAGGACACTCGAGATTCTCCTCAGGCTCAACCAGGACACTCACGAATCTCCTTAGTCTCGCCCAGGACACTCGATATTCTCCTCAGGCTCAACCAGGACACTCACGATTCTCGTCAGACTCAACTAGGACGCTCACAGCTTCTCCTCAGGGCTTGCCCAAGGACACTCGAGATTCTCCTCAGACTCAACGAGGATACTCAGGATTCTCCTCAGGCTCGCCTAGGACAACTTATTGATTCTCCTCAGGCTCATCTAGGACACTCGAGATTCTCCTCTGGCTCAACAAGGACACTCACGATTCCCCTCAGGCTTAACCAGGGCACTCACGATTCGCCCTCAGACTCAACCAGCACAATCACGATTCTCCTCAAGCTCAACCAGGACACTCACGATTCTCCTTAAGCTCAACAAGGACACTCACGATTCTCCTTAAGCTCAACCAGGGACACTCACGATTCTCCTCCGCGTGCTTTTTCACAATCTCCTCAGAGCACACCAACCACAAGAGACCCTGGCTCCCCCCCCCCCCCCCCCCCCCCCCCTTGCAATCCGGACAACTCTCCACCCACTGAGCATTCATGGTTCTGCCTCCTTCAGGGAGAAGAAACTCTTCTCTGTCTGCTTCTTCGCCTTGCTTGCCTGCTTGTGTTCCTGTCGCATTCTCGGCTCCCCGTTTCGTCTGCTGCCTGTTCATTTGTTCCTCGTCCTGCCTCACCTACCTCATCGCCTGATTCATCATCTACCTGCTCGAGACTGCTCGCCCTCCCCACCTTCAACACAGAGGAGCTAAACCCACCCGGTTCTCGTTCCCTTTCCCCATCTGCGATCGAATCTGGTGACCCCCCTCCAAGTGAGGGGTGAGTGGGGTAGAGGTCAACACATGACTGCAATTTGTAGATGGTAACTTAATTGGAGTAGTGATATGGTTGATCCACAAGTAACTGACTTCAAGCTGATTTGAGTTTGTCATTTTCTATCTTGTTTTTTATCCTACATCATGTGATGTATGCTGTGCTTATCACAAATTATTTTAAAACATCTTGACCATATTATATCATTTCATACTAGATAGATTATTGTGTGGTCATTCTTATGAAAATGACAGTACCTTCATTGCTAACTTGGTGGAAGCCAAGCAGGTGGAAGGAAGAGCTGTGTTGTGCGGATGGAGTAGTTGGTGAAATATGCAGCGAGATGTCCCAGCTGCAGGAAATGAACAATGAATTTGGAAGCGAGTTCAAGGAAATGGAGGAGAAGCTGCTTCAACAGGTATGTATCTTGATAAAAGAGAAACATGTTCGGACAAATTGCAGCCACTAAGACAGTTTGAGATTTTTACTGACCGTCCCTCCGTCTGTCAGTCTGTCGGTCTGTCCGTCCGTCACGCAAAGAACAGTTTTCCGGATTTTTTTTCTAATCTCTTAATGCTAATGATTTCAAACTTGGTACATGGTTTCCTCATGATAAGTTACAGATAAAGTTCGAACTTCACGACGTTTCGATCATTTTTGACAAAGTGATGGCACTTTGAACTTTGGTAATTTCCCCAACAGTTTTCCGGACGACAGACTGCCGGTAGGGGACGTGTATTGCAGCGCAATACTCAGAATGCTTGTTTAATTTAATTATACAGACGTTAAACTGGTGTCCCATCTTCCAACATTAGTTGGTGGAGGTGAAAGATGCCACAGTTGTCCTTCGCGAAGAGTAGGCGAGCCATCGCCGGCACAATGGCCAAATTCCAAATTCCTACTCCAACGACAGAGCAAACCACCATGCATGATCCTGGCCTGCAAACTGCTTTGGCAGAACCAACAATCTGTAACACATCAGATCATCAGATCGCAATTTGATATACCGTATATATTTTAGATTTTTAATTTAATTGATTTGTATCATTAAATACAACAACAAAACAACATGCATTTTAAAGGCCATTTTCCCTGCTAGAGCGGGGGTTAGCCAATTTAATTTATTTAAATTTAATTTATTTTATCATTTATTTAATTTATTTTATTTAATTTATTTATTAAATTTAATTTATTTTAATTTAATTTATTTAATTTATTTTAATTTAATTAAGTCCAAATTTAATTTATCATTAAATAAATTATTTTATTTCAACTGTATGAGCTTTTCATTTTGGTGTTGTGCTGATGTGATTTATTTCATTGCATCTACATTAACTTCGATGGTGCATGTGCAGGATGAAGCGCTATGCCGCAAGAATGCACTCATTGAAGAGCTAAGCAGAAAGCTTCATAGGCTGCAGACAGCAAATGATTCCTTCTCTATGAAGAACTGGACCTTGAATGAGAGGCTGCTTGAGAAGGTGTTCAACTTCATGATTATTGTACACTGTCCCTTTCACGAGGCTTCCATGTTACATTCCTGTCGAGATCTCTATCTCAATGTTAGCTCGTATCTGGGTTGGGAAATGGGTGTTCTCAATGATGAAGAATCACTTTTACAATTTCATTATCAGGATCTTCAGCAAACTTTAATCAAGTCGTCCCTCTCATACACCCCACCTGTCCACCAATTTCGGCGAAATGCATCCATAACTTTGAGATATCCTGCTCACAGACAAACAGAGCTGAACACATAACCTCTGTCTACCTTTATTTTTTTATATATATTTTTTGTCTTTTTGGAGGAGGTAAAAACTATTTTGTAATGTGCATCCTTTTTAGCCGCGTCGCAGACGCTGCTCATAGAGTGCCCTCTGCTGTTGTTGTTGTTGTTGTTCTTCTTCTTCTTGTTCTTGTTCTTGCAGAGAAGACAAAACCTCAAAGCTCCACTCATTCTAGTGTAGCAGCATAGCAAACCTGTTGTGCATTTTGTGATACAAGCACCAAATTTGGCACAAATGTACATTAATATGTTGCGAACATTTTCAGATATTGGGCCACTTGAAATTCCGTAATTTTTTCTTTCAAATTTTTTCAAATTTCGTAATTTCAAATTTTTCGGGTGACACCGTCACAATTTCGGTCTTCGAGGCCGGCCGATATAGTGGGGCGGCTTAGCCCAAATATTCAAAAGAATTGTGCATTTTGTGATACAAGCACCAAATTTGGCACAAATGTACATTAATATGTTGCGAACATTGTGTGGTCAGCAATGAAGACGAGAGTCTGAATTACATGTATGCAAAAGACCTTGTGAACCAGTGAAGCAAATACACGGGTAAGCATGAATTAAATCTAGGGCATGATATAATTTCCATGATGTTTACCTCTACACTCAATGGTGGAAGGAGGTAATGTTTTGATCCCAGCTTGTCTGTATGTCTGTTTGTCTGTTAGTCCACAAAATTCCAGACAAAGCTTGTAGTAGTGGTAGTTGTAGTGGTAGTGGTGATAACAGAAATTGTTATATACTGTAGAACTGAACTTATATTATTATTATATGCAGAAAATAACTTCATTTCTATATGCCCTGCAGTGGACAGGTTAATTGGTTTATGCACTGAAGGGGTCACCCTGGTGTGCACTGCTGTGTTCTGCCTCACTGAGTTGTTCAGGTATGATGTACTCAGCACAAGCTTCCGGTCGGCCCGGAGGTGGGGGTGCGGGGCCTGTCACGGAACGTCAAAACAAACGGCCTGCCGGGGCCGCCCAAAAGTCGGGCGTGAGGGGCGCGTCCACTAATGGAACGCCTCTCGCTTCCCAGATCGAGGGCCACGTGGTCAGGAGAACCTCGTCCCTTCCGGTCACACTTTGCCTATCGGCCGGCCTCGAAGACCGAAATTGTGACGGTGTCACCCGAAAAATTTGAAATTACGAAATTTGAAAAAATTTGAAAAAACAATTACGGAATTTCAAGTGGCCCAATATCTGAAAATGTTCGCAACATATTAATGTACATTTGTGCCAAATTTGGTGCTTGTATCACAAAATGCACAATTCTTTTGAATATTTGGGCTAAGCCGCCCCACTATTCTGGGAACCATAGCTCCACCCATTCTGGGAGAGCCTTCATATAAACAAATATCCACCATTTTATTAACTCGCATAGCTTTGAGGCCTGTTTTGTAGGCCCGTGGTGTCTTCCTCTCTCACACAGTTTTATTTCAAATCAAATTCGATATATCATTTCATTTTTCACAGTCGCTAACATAGTTTTAGACTCGGTTGAAAAAAAAACGGGAAGAAAATCCGATGAAAGTTGCCCTTTATAGAACGAAATGAATTCTCAAAGGCCTGTAACTTCAAGTCCATTGAGATATATTTTTTTTAAATCGCGGCATGGTCAGTCATACACCGCCCGAAATAAGAGACGGGAAAATGCCGAGATATATATATTTTGTTTAAATCGCGGCATGGTCAGTCATACACTGCCCGAAATAACAGACGGGAAAATGCCGAGATATATATATTTTGTTTAAATCGCGGCATGGTCAGTCATACACCGCCTGAAATAACAGATGGGAAAATGCCGAGATATATTAAAAATTCGTCCATTTGATGACAATCGTCACGATGAAATATTTAATTTATACGTCGTTGCAATAATGTGGAGGGAGGAGCATAGCTTCGTTCACGTGTCGCCACACACAGGAAATTGCCGAGATATATTTTTTTTAAATCGCGGCATGGTCAGTCATACACCGCCTGAAATAACAGACGGGAAAATGCCGAGATATATTAAAAATTCGTCGCCACACACGAGAAATTGCCGAGATATATTTTCACTTTACACAAAAATAACATCAAGTAATCGAATCAATAGGAATGTCCTGTGCCTATAACATCGACGTTATAGGCACAGCTGCATCTAGGCATTGTGTAACATCGACGCGGCTTTTGTTTTAATTAAAACTTTTTGTACTTGTTGGTCTATAACCTCTTTGAGAGTGCAGGAGCATCAGCAGCTGCTGCTTCAGAGGCAATTACAAGCACAAGAGGAGCGGGAGAAAGCACTTGAACTGGAAAAACAAATGCTGGAGAAGCGATGGGAAGTTATCGAGAGGAAAGAGCACATCGAGCAGGAGAAGTGGCATGTGCTGGAGAAGCACAAGGGAAAGCTGCTGAAGTGGCAGCAGACACTGGAAGAACAAGAGCAGACACTGGAGAAGCAAAAAGAACAGAAAAAGGTGAGCAACTCAATAAGATTGGGAAGAGGACAACATGATTCCAGTTTGCCTGCATGTAGAAGAGGATCCATTAACAGAGAATATACATCTCCATTTCTTGGTTTATAAAAGGCCAATTGGTAAAATCGTTACCTGGTGTTAAAGTCATCACCGCTCCACTTCAATGTCTGCAAATGAAATTGCAATTGCACGTGAATGCAATTCCTTGCTCCTGTCGGCTGATATTTTACCATTTTTTTTCGATCCCATCACATTTTCTGCATGCTTGGATAGATGACAAAGACCTATGATTCTAATGACTTCGTTGATTCACATAATCATCTAATTCTCAGCACAATCACATTGTATTGAAACAGTAAACTAACAGCCTGAGACATCACAATCTGCTTCAAGGTTTGCTCAAATTTCTTAAACAAGCGAGGCTTTTTTGATGATTGTGTACAATGATTCTCAAAGGCCATATTATTACTACCCAAGCATACACATCATTATAGTCCCCAGTATCGTCTTCAGGATGTGAATGGCCTGTTTGTTTAACTTCCTCGATCAGATATGGACACAGACGACAACATTTTTAGCAACTACCTGCATAACACGACTTGCTCCCACACAAAACAACATTACCTGTATATATTGTTACAGACGTGGCTTGGATGTTATTTACCGAGCGGTTTTATGGTATGACCACGTCTGCACAAGTTACCCCGATTGCACCCGGGGTTGACTAATCGCGCTATGCTAGACCAATGAAGGAAAAAGAAGACACACGGCTGGAATTAATACGACACGACACCAGGGATACGGTTCTCAAAGGTTGTTATTACAATAATGCGGAAGGTTTAGATTACAGGGACAAGAGGGAAACATAGGAAGGTGGGCACTTAAACACACTTATATTAACCCCAACGGACGACAGATAAACGGGACAAGGCTCACTCACACGGGGTTTGATTGCAACGAAAGCGGGTAGCGATCGCTCCAGGTGCACCTGGAGCTCAGGGCAGGATCACGTACGGTCCAGTTCGGTCCAAAGATGCGGGGAGGTATCGTCGCGCTGGGGGTGGCGGTGGCTTCTCTCTCCAAGCTGAGGCGCATCTCTCGTCACATCCGGCGCGGGGCCGCGTATATCCGGCGGGGAGTGACACGCCCTCGGCTCGTTAGCTCCGCCTCGTGGAATCGGCACGTTGCTTCTCATTGGGTGCGTGCGGGGGGGGGTTACTGGCTCCGCCCCTGACGAGGAGCTGACAGCCAGCCCCTTCGGGGTAACCCCGTGGAGCGCATGGTCTGGAGCTAATCGAGCCGGTGTGAGGACGCATCCTCCCCCGCTCCGCCGCCATCTCCTCTGTTGTTGTTGTAATTGTTGTTGTAGTTGTTGTTATTGTTGTTGTTTGGGGAAGAAGATGGGAGGAGGTATGGGAAAGGTCCTAAACTCACTACTGATGCCATATAATCACATTCTGGTGCAACGAAGAGTCATAATTAATGGAGACGAGGCCTTAACTGACATAGAATAAGAATAACTAGGAAGATGTCCGAAAGTTGTCTACGTGTGGTGCGGTGGACCTGGGCACGACATTTAATGGGGGAATAAGGGGAAGGTCGGCTCTACTGATTGTTATTTACATGCAATGGGACTAGGGAATGGGGGATCGGGGAAAGTTGGGGAGTATTGGAGAAAATAGGGGAATATTTACAAGCGGATATGGAGGCCAAATTCCATATTCGCAACATTGCACCCTTCTCTACCCTCGGGGCGTCCCGACCCGATAAATTTTTACCTACTTTAGTGTGGCACGCAATGTAGTTCCCTCTACTATTAACTCTACCCTGAGTGCGACAGTTTTACAGATATTCACAAATGAGTAAATATGTCCCCCTGCGACGTTGCACCCTTCTCCTCACAGAAACACACCCACAGGATAACCGAATCCGGAAAGAATTCTCAAACTAAACATACAGCCGGTAGGGAGCATTATTTACAAGACTATGCTGCTATTTACACTACGATCCAGGACCTGTTTTTGGAGGAACACATGCAGATGTTATGCATAGAGAGAGCGCGCTTGCCAGCATCGATACACCAACCCACGAGTGCTCTGTGGCCGACGGCCTTTAATAACGTGCAGAGCACCCTTCCCGAGCATCAAAAGCACCACCCCACCACCAATCGGTGCAGTCACCATTGTTCATTGGAATAAAAATAAATTCGACAACCCCTAACCCTGCAGGTGTCTCTTGCTCTTCTTGTGGTGCACTTGGTGTCAACTAAAAGTGGTTCACCTGTATGGCATAGGTGCCACGTTGACCCATAGGTCCATCCACGGGTGGTGCTTGGCCGCAAACGAACTGCGGTCCATTGTGGGTGGCCACAAACATTGCGGTCCATATGGTGTATCGATCCCGGCAGCAAACAGCGAAAGTGCAGGCCCACAACTGCGCAGCCAGCACCTCTCTCTCCTCTCTCTCTACCCCAAAGCCAGATCCTCGGAGGTGGGAGACAAAATAAGCAGACAAGTGAGTAAGGTGGTAAGGGCGCAAAAGTGCACGCAATGTAAGGTGATGCACACTGGGGGCACATGGGAACCAGGTGAGACAGGTACGTTCCTATCGTACGCCCCCCCCCCACCAGGTAACCTACATGGCCCCTCCCTTACCCCTTACTGTATCCACACAACACAACACTACCCATAAACATCTACTTTACAAATCAACAAACATCCCTACTGTCTTCCCCGTTCCTCCCATATACCAAATTCGTCTTCTCTCCCTCCTAACCAATCAAATTTGCCATTTTCAACTCTCATCAAAATTTGCCATCTCCAACTCAACATCAAAATTTGCCATCACCAATTCATCATCAGTCCCTCCTAGGGAGGGAGAGATGGAATCACCCCAATGTCTCATCCACGTCGTGATGCGTCTCACAAATCCACAGCAATCTCATTTCCTGCACACAGAACAAAGAAAACACAGGTGTGGAGTCATCATCATCACCACAGGTAAGTGGCTGCGTATGGTGCGACAGGTTCATCAATCCTAACTATTTCCTAAATGACTTTAACAACTTTACACTACCCGGGGGCTTTCTCCGGCCAAACCATTGGCCCTCTTACACTATGGGTTCTAAAAACCAATTCCCATTGGCCAAACTGTGGTGCTCTTCAATTTGGGGTCTCACTCCCCCGATTCATCTCCCGGTGCCCTCGCACAATTTCGGGGCTGCGGCGTGTACCTCTCCCAGTGGGTCTACCCACCTGCACACCTCCACCACTGCAGTTGCCTCCGAGCTTACCTGCTCCTCACCCTAACCTAACTACCTGGGGAAGGCCCTCTGGCTCTCTCCCCACTCCGTGCCCTCTCTGGCACTGGGCTGCCCGATCCACACCCGGGATCCTCAGGCACCCACTCACAACTACCGGCTCCCAGAGCCCACCTGCGGCCTCACCTGGCCGACATCCTCACAGTGGTGGAGTGCCCAACCAACTACACACACTAACAGGCTACACGCCCAGCCATTTCCACAACACTAATGCACCCATTCACAACACCATTCTGCAACCGCACCACAAATGCCAATATCCAACCACAATTTACCTGCACCCTCTACCTAACACTTACACTACCCGCCCCGGGTGCTCGTGAAAGGGGTCCACTCTTCCCCCATCCACACCTTCGCACCATGCACACCACTCCGTACCACTCACTCCAACTCTCTCCACACACCTGTACCTGCACACCTGTGCTCTCACACCTGGTGCCACCTGCACCCTTCTCTCCCCAAGCGCATTCGCGCTGATCCACACACTCACTACTCATACACTGCTCCACACACCTGTCCAGTTGCACACCTGTGCAATCACACCTGTTCAATTCTCACAAACACGGCATCATCTCAGCTAACTACTCCCTTCTGAAACTTGCGCTTCCCAGTCGTCCCTTTAAACTATTGCGCTCCCTCGTCATTATAATCCACACTAATCTACCTGCGTCCCCACTACAGGTATCAGTCACTAACTAACCTTAACGTTACCTAAGGTCATCTTCGCTAGATCCCTACACACCATATCCTAACCCACCCGGGCTAGTTTTCACTGCCATACACCCCATAAGCTATTGCTCCTTTGCCCCACATGGGAAGGATGGTGGATTTGCCATCCCACCACATCGGGGGTCTCTCACTACCAATTTTGCACATCAAATTTCAACAAATTAAAAATTTTCTATTTACTGCCAATTCTATTCACTTTTCTAAATTTTGTATCAAATCACTACTATCACTATCACCATTACCCGTCTACTTATTACTGCCTCTCGGTGCGCCAATTCCTGTCCAAAGCCCGGCTTCGTAAAGCCAAGCAATGGATGCTGGTTGTTTTGTGCCTGCGGCTGGATGCGTCCGGCACTCGGTGCAGGGACGGGGGCTTACCCGGGCCGAGATCCCATGCATCACCTCGGCGTGGAGCCATCCAATGTCCCGATCTCGACCTGCCGGCACGTCTCAACAAAACGTGGTCGCCATGACGACCCTTTCTATCGGGCTGCCAGCTCCGCCTAGTGGAGCCTGGACGCGGCCGTTCAAAGCGAGGCCCGGCACGCACCGAGGGCCTGCTTCGGCTATAAGTCGTTCTAAACTCTATCCCGTCTAACGTCGATGCTTCACCTGGACGCTTACACCCCGCAGCCCGTTCCTTGCTCACACATCCAGCCGTGCCCATGCTCCTCGTACCTTTCCTTACACACCCAGGTACACCCATTCCACTCCCCGCCTTGGTCACACACCTGACCACCGAACACTTTGGCACACACTCGTTGGTAGCACACCTCACCAATACACCTCTTCGCGCCCCCTCCTCGGTCACCTCCTCTGTGACAATCACAGGTGTGCTCTCATTCGCACACCCAACCACGTGCCTCACCACCAACTCCAGCGTGCATTCCCACTCACGCTCTACCATTCCAGGTGTGCATCCTTCCATCCCAGGTGTACATCCTCGCTCACCTGTCACAACTAACTCACGCTCCATGTCACTCTCACTACTTTCACCTCCATTCCTGACAGCGCACTCACCCTTACTCTTGACAGCACACTCTTTCCTCATGCACCTGTCCGTCACACACCTTTCTCGCGCACACTCTCCCGTTACACCCTCTGTAACACTCACCACAGCTGTGCATTCTTCCTTGCCTTTGACAGCGCACTCTTTCCCCATGCACCTGTCCGTCACACACCTTCCTCGCGCACACTCTCCCGTCACACCCTCTGTAACACTCACCACAGGTGTGCATTCTTCCTTGCCTTTGACAGCGCACTCTTTCCCCATGCACCTGTCCGTCACACACCTTTCTCGCGCACACTCTTGCGCACACTCTCCCGTCACACCCTCTGTAACACTCACCACCCCGCGCTTCCATGTGCTCCCTCGCACACACGCTACGACCGACTCACTCTCGCCAGCACACTCACTCCTTGGTACGCACTTTTTCCTCACACACCCCAGAGTCGGACTTTCTCGCACACCTCCTCTTTCGCACACCAGACCTGTCGCACACTTCACCAACGGCCTCTCACGAACACCCGGGTCCATCTCGACCCCCAAGCCTCTTAAATCACCTGGCGCATCATACGCACGACCATATTGGTCACCACTTACACCGGGTCCTCTTCCTCTTCGCTTCTCCTCCATCACCTGCGAATCCCTCATCCGGTTAATGAGCACATCACGATCCAAACACAGACTTTGGACCAATTCTTTTATCTCCTCTTTTATCTCTTTGTTATCCCCTCTCCGTCGCTTCTTAATTTCGCTCACCCCTTCTTCCACTTCTTCTAATTTGTGCCTCACCTCTTTTATTCCCCGGTACGTCTCCTCAAGCTCGTCCTCCAAGGCTACCTTGACCGTTTCCAGGTGCGTCCTCACCTGCCGGTCCTTCGTCTCCATTACCTCTACCACCTCGTCCAACCTCGTTGTCAGTCCCTCACGTACCATCTGACATTCCCTCTTTGTCGCTATCAAGTCATCTTTTAGTTCTTTCTGTGTCGCCTTTAAACCTCCTAATACCGCAGTGTTCCTTTGAACCTGCTCCACTAACTCCGTCTGTCCCACCGTCAGCTGCTCCACCTCCTGCGTCAGGTCCTCTATGCCCCCTTGTAACTTTACAGTCGCCTTTCTCACCTCCTTTTCCATGTGCTCCTCACAGTGCCTCACCTCCTCGCGCACTCCTCCGACTTCCTCACTCACTCCTCTTCTGATCTCCTCTCCCATCACTTGCATCTCCTGCCCAGATGCCACCCTCATCTGCTCCATTTCCTCCCTGTGAGCATCCAGTTTGGTTTCTACCCCTATTCTGACCCCCTCTATCTGCTGCTCCATTTGTTTAACTTCCCTTTCCGCTTGGTCCCTCATGTCCCTCAATTTGCCTTCCATACTGTTTTCTAACCCCTCTAACCCATTTTTCACTCCCTCTATCTGATTCTCTTGAGCGGCCATTCTGTTTTCTACCCCCGTTAACCCCTCCTGTATTTCCCCTAATCTATCGTCTAATTTCCCAAATTTCATGTCTAATCCCTTAAAATTATTGTCTAATCCCTTAAAATTATTGTCTAATCCCTCACTGGTACCCCTCGCTTCGTCCCTCATTACCCCCATTTGGCCCTCTAATCGCCCACTATTAACCCTCATTTGCTCACTCTGAGCATCCATCCGGTTCCCCATTACCCCCAATTGCTCACTCTGAGCATCCATCCGGCCCTCCAATCGCTCACTATTCTGGGCCATAAGGGCCTTCATTTGTATAAAAAAAAGTTCCAATCTTCCCAGCGGCGCTACTTCGGTCGCGGGCACGGTGACCAGCGAGGCGCCATTTTGCGCGCCCGCTTCTTCGTGCGTGACGGCGCTATTTTGCGAACCTGCCGCCCTCACTGCTTCGCTCTCCTCCTGTCCCTCATTTTGGTCCTGGATCGACCCTACCTCACTCTCCTTTACCGGACCCCAGCTGTCTTGATCCGCCATAGCGCGACTTTCAAAATTCGGTTTTTATTTTTTATTTTCGTAAAACAAATTGAAATTTCGCCGTTATAATTTCGCGCGGGAAACGCGCTCCGAATCGATTTTCCCTCCCAAAATTTGGGCCTAACTAATTTAGTCCCGGGTTCGAATTCCACTCCTCGACACCAATTGTTACAGACGTGGCTTGGATGTTATTTACCGAGCGGTTTTATGGTATGACCACGTCTGCACAAGTTACCCCGATTGCACCCGGGGTTGACTAATCGCGCTATGCTAGACCAATGAAGGAAAAAGAAGACACACGGCTGGAATTAATACGACACGACACCAGGGATACGGTTCTCAAAGGTTGTTATTACAATAATGCGGAAGGTTTAGATTACAGGGACAAGAGGGAAACATAGGAAGGTGGGCACTTAAACACACTTATATTAACCCCAACGGACGACAGATAAACGGGACAAGGCTCACTCACACGGGGTTTGATTGCAACGAAAGCGGGTAGCGATCGCTCCAGGTGCACCTGGAGCTCAGGGCAGGATCACGTACGGTCCAGTTCGGTCCAAAGATGCGGGGAGGTATCGTCGCGCTGGGGGTGGCGGTGGCTTCTCTCTCCAAGCTGAGGCGCATCTCTCGTCACATCCGGCGCGGGGCCGCGTATATCCGGCGGGGAGTGACACGCCCTCGGCTCGTTAGCTCCGCCTCGTGGAATCGGCACGTTGCTTCTCATTGGGTGCGTGCGGGGGGGGGTTACTGGCTCCGCCCCTGACGAGGAGCTGACAGCCAGCCCCTTCGGGGTAACCCCGTGGAGCGCATGGTCTGGAGCTAATCGAGCCGGTGTGAGGACGCATCCTCCCCCGCTCCGCCGCCATCTCCTCTGTTGTTGTTGTAATTGTTGTTGTAGTTGTTGTTATTGTTGTTGTTTGGGGAAGAAGATGGGAGGAGGTATGGGAAAGGTCCTAAACTCACTACTGATGCCATATAATCACATTCTGGTGCAACGAAGAGTCATAATTAATGGAGACGAGGCCTTAACTGACATAGAATAAGAATAACTAGGAAGATGTCCGAAAGTTGTCTACGTGTGGTGCGGTGGACCTGGGCACGACATTTAATGGGGGAATAAGGGGAAGGTCGGCTCTACTGATTGTTATTTACATGCAATGGGACTAGGGAATGGGGGATCGGGGAAAGTTGGGGAGTATTGGAGAAAATAGGGGAATATTTACAAGCGGATATGGAGGCCAAATTCCATATTCGCAACAATATATATATATATATATATATATATATATATATATATATATATATATATATATATATATATATATATATATATATATATTTATATATATATATATATATATATATGTATATATATTAGCAGGAGTACCCAGCATGCTGGGGGAGGGGGATGGGTGAGGAAGAGAATGGGGGGGGAGGAGGGGGGAGGTGGAGGGGGAGAGGGAGTTACGCTCAACTCCCAGTCCCCCACACCCCCGCATAAGGCCGCGGCTACATAGCCTATGTTACCCTCCATACAAAGTTGTATTTGTACATTATTGTTACGTTTGTGGGGGTAGGGGATGAGATATAGTGGAGATAGGATTGTATAGATTAGCATGGACCGTGACGCGTAGGAGACATTTCGACGTTTATAAGCATGGAAAACTGAGCTTTAGAGTGTTTACATGTCACCACACGGAGGGTGGTTTTGTGTTTGTTAAATCGGGCTTAATGATAATTCCCAGTATGTAATTGCCTCCTGTGATTTTCCCTCATGTTTTTTACATTCACTCGGCCAGCCATGCAATCGGGCCCCACTTAACCAACAACACTGACAAACCGACGGAAACCCAACGCATTTTCACCATCAGGTTAAACCCCACCCCAACACCGCCGACGTAATCAAAACATTCCCGACGAGACTGAACTCTGCCTCGAAGGGATCGTAACTGACAGGCCATGCTCCGAGCTTCGTCATTGGTTGGAGAGAGATGGAATGATTTGGTAGAGCTCGGGCGATTGGTCGTCGGGGGGGGGGGGGGGGTGGGGGGGTGAGGGTGACGTCAGAGCGGGCAGCCCGGGTTGGTTAAGGAAGAGGAAAGAAGAAGAATCGCTCTCTTCTGACTTTGTTGCGCCAGCGGACGGCTGCTTCGTGCCTGTGGCCGCTGGTGAAGCAAATTTCAGAGCCTTTGTGCCACTTGGAATAAACGTGGAAGGAGGTATGGTTGATGGGTGGTGGTCTTCGGGGGAAGCTTCGGGGAGTTGGCGCTGTGCTTTCTGGCGAGCAGTGAGAGAGGAGGACGTCTTGCTGCCGCTTTTCGGTCCAGGGTGCTTGCATGGTTGACTGGCGCCATTGTGGACGCGTTGACACTCTGTCCTTTCGCCGACCGAGCGGACCCATTCAACGACCACTAAATGTCCAAAAGTCCTCGTTGAGGCCGGAGCAGCCGACTAAGAACATTTATTTTTCTTTTACGTTTCCCCTTGTCTATATTTGTGTCAGCATGGAGGGGCCCTCAAGTTGGATTTATAGTTTTACTTCAGCATTCATTACCTCCGCCACCATGGATTTAGGTTATGTTTTCACCCGTGTCTGTCTGTCTGTTTGTTTGTCTGTCTGTTTGTCCGTTTGTGAACAAGATATCTCAAAACGTTGTCGACGGATTCGGACGAAACTTGGTGGACCGGTTGGGTGTCTTTCAAGGACAAATAGATTCGATTTTGGGGAAGATCTGAATATGGATTCGGCTACAATAATTATTTAATTTTAAGTGATTCTTCGCCATCCACATATCCCCACCCCCCCCCCCCCCCCCCCGACGACCACATATGCTATCCACATATGTACAAATCTCGTATTTCTCTGGTTTGCAGTGGAACAAAGGTGTGTGTGTGTGTGTGTGTGTGTGTGTGTGTTTGCATTGAGTGTGAAATTACATATACTGTTACTGTACTGTAGTGAGTGTGTGATAACATATACTGTACTGTACTGTAGTGTGTGTGTGTGTATGGTGATGTGTGTGTATGGTGATGTGTGTGTATGGGGATTTGTGCATGAGGATGTGTGTGTGTGTGTGTGTGTGTGTGTGTGTGTGTGTGTGTGTGTGTGTGTGTGTGTGTGTATATATATGGGATGTGTGTGTATGGGATGTGTGTGTATGGGATGTGTGTGTATGTGATGTGTGTGTATGGGATGTGTGTGTAGGGGATGTGTGTGTGTATGGGATGTGTGTGTGTATGGGATGTGTGTGTGTATGGGATGTGTGTGTGTATGGGATGTGTGTGTGTATGGGATGTGTGTGTGTATGGGATGTGTGTGTGTATGGGATGTGTGTGTATGGGATGTGTGTGTGTATGGGCTGTGTGTGTGTATGGGAATGTGTGTATGGGGATGTGTGTATGTTTGGGGATGTGTGTATGTATGGGGATGTGTGTATGGGGATGTGTGTATGGGGATGTGTGTGTGTATTTCGCTCTTTCACGAGCCTCGATCTTGTATACAAAAAAAAAAAAAAAAAAAAAAAAAAAAATTGAAAGATCGGGTGAAAAGCGATATATGATATTTTAAAAAGTTATGGACAAGTTATGAATTATGAATTGGTGGACGAGTTGGTTAGGTGAGAAGAACAAGCCGATTAGATTTTGGTCCAGGTCCGAATCCAGATCCGGCCTATCAGTGGGATACAAAACGTAAACTGTTCAACCTGGCGGAGGTATGCTCGCTACTGAGTGCCGTTCTAGTTTTTATTGTCTTACCTTAATTTAAAAAAAAAAAATTTATTGTGCATTTCATTGGTCGTATTGTTGATTTTCCTTGTCTTGTTTCTGTGTTTGTGGGTTCGAGGAATAAACCCCGTGGCTTTCGTCCGTGCAGGTGGAAACACCCTGCTTTCCTTCGCCCGCGCACGACGGACTGACGGCCAATTTTCGGCTTGTTCGTCTCGGAGATAAAGCAAACCGTTGGGCTATCTACTGCCTGTGACATTAATCACCGGCGGCACAACAATATATAAGCGTTTATGACTGCAGTACCCGGTGTTGCTCAAGCGAAAAATAAACATTAACATATTTGAAATGAGGGAAAATACAGTCGCGGTCAAAAATATTGGCACCCTTGCACTTTTTTCAAATAATGCACCATTTCTTCCAGAAAATTGTTGAGACAAAAAAATATTTTGCTATCCACATATGTACATATCTCGTATTTCTCTGGTTTGCAGTGGAACAAAGCAAAAAAATTACTAAATCTTAGCTTATTCCACACAGAAATCCTAAAATGGCCCGGACAATATTATTGGCACCTTTTAGAAGTTGTTAGAAATAATTAGATTTCAAGCAGGTGATTCTCCTTTACTTTGGAATTGAACTCACCTGTGATGAGTTGCAGGTGCCTGCAATATAAAAATCACTCATTTAACCAGTTTGAAAAGAGAAAAGGAGTCATTCTGCTGTTTTGTGTCACTGTGTGTACCGCAATGAGCATGGAGAAAAGAAAGAAAACCAGATAATTGTCTGAGGTCAGACACAAGATTGTAGCCAAGCTTGGACAATCTCAAGGCTACAAGTCCATCTCCAGAGACCTTGATGTTCCTTTGCCCACCGTGGTAATGTTATCAGGAAGTCTAAGGCCCATGGCACTGTCGCCAACCTCCCTGGACGTGGCCGCAAGAGAACGCTTGATCGAAGATTGCAGCGAAGGATTGTTCGAATGGTGGAGAAAGCATCTCGATCAACTGCCAAACAAATTGAAGCTGACCTTCAGACACAAGGTACGACAGTTTAACTCACACCATCTGTCACCAACTCAATGAAAGGGTGTTCTATGGTAGGAGTCCCAGGAGGACCCCACTGCTAAGAAAGCCCGACTGGAGTTTTCAAAACACACCTGAACAAGCCAAAATCATTCTGGGAGAATGTCCTGTGGACAGATGAGACAAAATAAGACAAAACACCAACAACAGGCATTTTAAGGCCATTTTCCCTGCAAGAGCGGGGGTTAGCCTTGCAGTCCCCATGACAATGTTCTCCATTTTGCCCTATTTTCTGCATCTCTCCTTGTTAACCCCCTTGCCGCATTTCTTCTTCGATCATCTTTAGCCAAGTCTTTCTCGGTCTTCCCCGTCCTCTACTTCCTTCTACATTCATTTCCATCACTCTTCTCAACCAGTCACTTTCATCCTCCCTCAACACATGACCAAACCATGACCAATGAGACAAAATAAGCGCTTTTTGGTAAAGCACATCATCTCTATGTTTACAGAAAACAAAATGAAGCCTTCAAAGAAAGGAATACCTTCCCTACAGTCAAACATGGAGAAGACTCAGTGATATTTTGGGGTTGTTGTGCTGCCTTTGGCAATGGGTGCCTTGAATGTGTGCATGGCATCATGAAATCAGGAGATTACCAAGGCATTTTGGAGCGCAATGTTCAACCCAGTGTCAGAAAGCTGGGTCGAAGGTCATGGGTCTTACAGCAGGACAATGACCCCAAACACGCTTCAAAAAACACCCAGGAATGGTTCAAGACAAAACACGGGACTGTTCTGAAGTGGCCAGGAATGAGTCCAGATCTCAATTCCATTGAAGACCTGTGGGGAGATCTGAAAACAGCAGTTGGGAGAAGGCACCCTTCAAATCTTGGAGAGCTGGAGCAGTTTGCACAAGAAGAGTGGGCCAAACTGCCAGTAGAGAGGTGTAGGAAGCTCATTCATGGCTATAGGAAGCGCTTGACTGCAGTTATTTTGTCCAAAGGCCATGCTACCAAATATTAAGTTGAGAGTGTGAATAATTTTGTCAATGCCATATCTTTTTATTTTCTGGTTTAAAAGGATATATTAAGTTCTGAATCAAAAACAAAGGTTCTGTAATATTAACAGTGCAATCAAGAATTGTGGAGACCGAATACTTTTGTCAATTTCAACTTATATTTAGAGAAAATTGTGAGTTATTTGAAAAAAAGTGCAAGGGTGCCAATATTTTTGGCCACGACTTTCTAATGGCAAAGCAATTACATCCAAATCAGAATCCATCACAAATGTCAAAGCATCATTTTACCTTTTCGTTGAATATATGCTGGTGAATGTACCGTTAATCACGTTTCTGAGTTAAGTATGATGGCGAGTAGGAAGAAGAAGAAGCCTTACCACCAATTTCGACCGCTTCGGGAATTGTTTTGTTGTCTGTGTTCAAATATCTGGTGATTGTTTTGTATTTCTTTATGCGAATGTGTACTTGTGTATAACTGTCATTAATCCAAAGGCATAGGCATGATCGAGTGCTAAAAAAAACAAAATCCCCAAAAACGAACCTTTTTTATTTTTATTTTTGCTGAAAACACTTCTAGGCAGTAACTGATGAACCTCTGAAGGTTTGACGAAAATCCGTTCAGCCATCTCTGAGAAAAATGGCGACACACAGACCAACAGCCCTCTTATGTTGTAGATTATACATATATATCAAACCCCCTAATTTGATGAAGCAGCAAGGCACAGGTCGAGTCCCATAACAACAAATTCTGCACGACCTGTTAGCAACAAGTGTCATCTGCCACACAAACACAGTGTCCCTGCCCTGCTGAGGTGAGGTTGCAGTCCGGAAGAATAAATTAAACAAAAGGGACGTGTTTGTCCCAAAAGGGACACTGACCCTAAATGCGACAATTCAACTCTTCTATCTGGCTGTGCACCACCATCTCATGTCATCCTCCATTCCAACCCATTATACTTTTACCCCCATGAACCCAACCATTGTATGCACAGGTTACTTTATTTTCTTCGCTCATATTCATGTCATATTCCTTCGTTCATTCTCTTGCTTATTGCATCCACCTGTTGCCCTACAGCCTCACTCTGTACGTTCTGTCCTGTTATAGACAGTGGGCCAAGCCTCCAAAATCTGTCTAGTTTTTGACTTTCGTGACCCACCTCTGGTATCTACCTGAAATTTTGCAAAGATTTAGATAAAAAATCACTGAGAAAGAATTCACAACTCATCAGTGCAAAAAGTTGCACATTAATTAGTTATGCTAATTAGCAAAATCTACAGCGCCATCTTGTGTTCATTATTATATAGTGTACAACTGAATGTACAACTGTGTACAACTGAATGGGAATTCTAAATATAAAGTATGTAGTCTATGTAGAGATGGGGAAACCGTCCAGGAGCTTGGGTGATCGAGGTCCTACACCCTCTCACACACACACCTACACCTACACACACACACACACACACACACACACACACACACACACACACACACACACACTATATATATATACACACACACACACACACACACCACAAGGAAATTATTTTAAAAATGTTTTACCAGAAGATGGCCATTCTAATTTTAATATCAAACTGAGTGATGTATATATTTTTAATTCTTCATGAACTGAAAATAATTATCAAACTAGTTATCCAAGCTCTTATTAAAAATGAATTGGAATGTTGTAAAAAATAACATTTATGAAAAAATTAACCTATTAAAAATCTTATTAAATTGGTTCATGAGTTATCAAGTGACCACTATATTCGTCATGGGTGTGTGTGTCTGTGTGTCTGTGTCTGTCTGTCTGTCCGCAGCATAAATACCCGATGATCATCTGATCTTGATGAAACTTGGGTGGGAGGTTGATATCATGATCTAGTGTCCTGCCTAGCTAGAGTGGGCGTATTGCGCCCATTGTGGGTGGAGCCACGCCCAAAAAAGATGTCTTTTTAGGGGGTAATCGATTTCAAGCTACATCTTCTCCGAGGAGTTTGGTGGAATCTGACAGGGGTTTCAGTATTTGGTTAGGCCAATGTCATGTGTCTAGCTCCACGGAGCTCGATTTTTCATTTTCGCCCCAAGGTAAAGGTCACAAGGTCACAAAATTTAGAAAAGTCGATTTTTGATGGTTTTATTACATTGTTCGCTTCCTGATAGGGTGAAATGTCATACATGATCTTATATTATCACATACATCATGAAATCCAAGTTTTCCAACAAATTTCAGAATCTTCGACCTTTGACCTTTGAAGGTCACAAAGGTCAAAGTTGTCGGAATCGAACCGAATTTTCGGTATTGTGTAGCTAACTAACCTCATAACTGATTATACATTGTTTTCTATCTCATTTCAAGGTCAGTAACCTTCGTTTTGACATTTCCGGGCCTGGCCTGCCCAGGCCTGTTTCGGTTATAGTCCGTCCTTTGTCATTGAATACCGATCGCTCTTGAACCATCGTCGTCTCCTGACTTGTCTTATTTAAAATTATTAAATAATGGAATCACTCTGCTGTGCGTATTGACGACATGCATGAAGCAAAACCCCAAAGAACTAACATTTGTTACGGATTCGGCACTAATTATTGTTGTTATTATTATTATTGTTGGTTCTCAGTAAGGGTTATTGTGGTTAAAAGGTTTAAAAGCGCTCATGATAAAAATGATGCCGGAAATCGGATAGTGCACCGGAAGAGGTGGAGCGAGGAAGAAGAGCGCATGAGGCAGAGGTGAAACGAGGCGTTTTGTAAAAGCTCCGCACCCAGCGTGGTCGACCGTCCATGGAGAGTGAACTTTGAGTCCTGGAAAGGAATCTCATGCGATCGTTGATATCGCTGGTGTCGTGGAAAAGCCTGCGAAGCCAGGTACAGGTGAGAGATTCCGCAGAATCTTCGCCTTGCAGCTGCGGCCCGAGGAAGAACCGACCGCCATTTCGGGGACCTCGCGCGTTGTTCGCGGACCTTTGGTTAGCCGCGTCCGTTGGTCCCACCCTCCGGTGGTTTGCCGAGGATGTGTGTGCGCGACAGCGGCCTTTGAAGAATATGGTGCGGTTCGCGACTGCACGGTGTATGTGCACATTTGGATAGCGTCTTTGGGATTCCTCTTTCCACCGCCAATTGTGGTTGGCTGGGACCACGTGACGGTCCCCGCCTTACCTACATCTCCTTACCCACCTCATCGCCATCGCTTCTTCACCGGGAGCACCGTTGTGTTCTAGAGACATTGAGAAGGGCTCTGCTTCAGTCCCTGGAGGTGCCGTGAGTCCGGCTAGGTTACCATCTTAAGATTGGATTGCAGGGTTGATTGCCCCCATTGTTGTATGGTTCTTTTTGTGTGCTTTTAATATATTGTTTGTTCATAACCCTTGGTGTGGTTTCATTATTCATTAATTTCAACCAAGGATAACATATCTTTCTGCCGTGGACCCTCTCGGGGTTCAGAGGTTTACCGAGACCAGGGGATAGGGGAGGACCCCGTAACAGAAATTGGGGGCTCGTCCAATTGATATTCGTGGGCTCGAAATTGGGTCTGCATCCGGGATATAAAATTCCCTAGATTTAGTCCGGGAAAGAATTCCCTAACATTCCCAGAATTCCCAAATTTGGAACTTGTTCCAACATTCCCAAATTTTTCCAAAAAAAATAATGTTTTTTTTTTTTTTTTTTTTTTCATTTCTTGTGTGCAGGTTAGCAGGTGTTAACAATTGTGACCATGGAGTTTGACGCAGAGAAGTTTGCAGTGACCCCTAGTGAAGCACAGTTCAGAGCATTAGTAAAATTGGACCTCTGGAAATTGGCCAAACATTTTAGCGTGGAGGTCCGAACTAATATGAAGAAGGCAGAGATGCAGACAGTGGTGATACAATCTATGGTGGGATTAGGAACATGGGAAGAGGTAGGCCTGGGATTGGTTACCAGAGGAGCAAGAAAATGTGGAGCTCCGGAAACTGGAGATGCAATTACAGAGCCAGGAAAGGGAAAAAGCAGAGGAAAGGAAAGCAGAAAAGGAAAGAGCAGAACAGGAAAGAGAACTCCAGGAGACGTTAAAAGCAGAGGAAAGGAAAGCAGAAGAGAGAAGAGAAGAGAAACAAGCAGAGGAAAGGAGAGTGGAACGAGAACTCCAGGAAAGGTTAAAAGCAGAGGAAAGGAAAGCAGAATAGAGAAGAGAAGAGAAACAAGCAGAGGAAAGGAGAGCTGCAAGGGAACTCGAAGCAGAGGAGAGAAAAGCCGAAAGGGAGTTAAAGGACCGGACCGTGAATTGGCGCGTCAGCAGGAAATTAAAGTCAAGGAGCTGGAGTTAATGAGAGAACCGGGAGAGGTACCACCCATGCCGACTGGTTCGACAAGTCAAAACACCTGGGATGTCGGCATAAATGTGAGGCTGGTTCCACCCTTCAATGAAAAGGAGGTAGCCAACTTTTTTTTACACTTTGAGAAAGTGGCTCAAATGCTAAAATGGCCGGAGGATTCCTGGACCATATTAGTGCAAAGTGTTCTGGTGGGTAAAGCTCAAGATATTTATTCGGCTTCACCGATTGAACAATGTGCAGATTATGAGATAGTGAAAAAAACCATTCTCAAGGCCAATGAATTGGTCCCTGAAGCTTACCGGCAAAAATTCCGGAACGCCAGGAGGAGGGAGAATGAGACCCATGTGGAGTTTGCCAGAATGAAAGAAACCATGTTTGATCGGTGGTGTGATTCAAAAGGAGTCGGGAAAGACTTCAAACTATTGCGACAATTCATCCTGGTGGAGGAATTCCAACAGTGTGTCCATGAGGACATTAAAGTACATCTGGAGGAAAGGAAAGTACCAAAGTTGTATGAGGCGGCAACCATGGCAGATGACTGTGCCTTAACACACAGGATGAGGTTCCATAAACCTAACTTCCCGCCTAGAGTTCGCATGGAGAGTTATGATACATCTGGTGTGGCGAACGAAGATTCAGGGGGGCGGCCTCAAGATGACTATGAGGACCACTCTGAGACTACGACTTATAGAAATCAGAAGACAACAGGTCCAAGGCAGACTTATCCTCCGGGGGGCTCGAGACAAACCACGAGGTTCTCCTCCGGGCCTACTTGCGCATTTTGCCATAAACCTGGACACTTGATGTCCCACTGTTATGCTCTGGGAAAGGAAAATCAGGAGCGGAGTTCGACTAGTACAACTCCGAATGCAATGGCCAATGTGAGAAATCGCCCTCAAAAGAGTTACCAACCATTTATTTCAGAGGGTTTGGTGTCACTGGATGGAGACCCGACTACCCGGAAACCTGTTAGGGTATTGAGGGACACCGGAGCACATCAATCTTTAATGCTTCAAGGCATCTTGCCATTGTCAGAGGAGACGGCAACTGGTGATAGTGTGTCGTTTGCAGGGGATTGGTGGCTGTGTTAGAGCTCCACTTCATGCCATCCATTTGGAGTCCGATGTGGTGTCAGGACCGGTCACCGTAGGTTTACAAGCCACATACTTCCTGTAGAGGGAGAATCTGTTGTTATCGGGAATGATTTGGCCCGTGGTCAAGTTTATGGTAACCCGATGGTTCTTTAAAAACCCAGTAGGGAAAATAACACCACACCAGTTAGGGATGGTGACAAAGTTAACAAGTTATTTGTAGGTGGACTGAACTTCAAAACAAAGGAAGATGTTCTGGAGTCTGCCTTCAGCAAATATGGACCGCTTTTGGAAGTAGTGCTGATAAAAGACAGGGAGACACAAAAGTCAAGAGGGTTTGGCTTTGTCACGTTTGAAAACTCAAAGGACGCCAGAGATGCAGAAAAGGATCTGAATAGCAAGAAGTTGGAGGGTCGGACCATAACAGTAGGGAAGGCATTTCGTAGGTGTCGAGGGGTCTACAGAAGAGGACAACTTGGCGGTAGTTTTGGTGGTGGCCACAGCCGATATTACTATGGGGGCTCCCAGAGGTACGGCAGCTCCCGAAGGAATGAGTATCAGGGTAGCGGCCGAGAAGGAGACCGCTATTCATCTGACTACAGGGACAAGTGGTCCAACCGGGATTATTACGAAAGTTAGAAAGAGTTGAAGCACTGAATGCTGCGGAGCAGCCGAGCAAAAATTCCTACACGGATTAACCGTGAACGCCACGTTCATAAAGGCATCCATGTAGTGAACTTTCCTACACGGATTAACCGTGAACTCCACGTTCCTAAAGGCGTCCATGTAGGGAATACTTCCAGGCCTCACCACCCAACCACCATGGAACCTGGCCTTCAGCTCGGCTTCCCGGGAAAAGTGCTATAGATTGGCTGGCCTTTGGATTTTGGATCACCACCCCTTAACCTTCATTCAAAAAATGAAAAATAAAAATCAGAGGTTGATGAGATGGAGTTTGGCTTTGCAGGGGTTCAACTTGGAAATTGAACATGTAAAGGGCAGAGACAATGTCGTGGCTGACGCTTTGTCCAGAGTCAATTAACGTGGGAAATCTCTGTGGGTGGTTCGAAGTTTGTCGCTTTATTTTTGGGAAATATTGATTATTGTTGCCCATGGGAATTTATGATGTGGGGCGTGAGTTTACTTTTGTTGGTTTCAAGAATTTGCCTACAAAGAAAGTTTTCGCTGTGTTCAAACTTATTGTTGCCCATGGGAATTGATGATGTGGGGGGTGAGTTTACTTTTGTTGGTTTCAAGAATTTACCGACAAAGAAAGTTTTCGCTGTGTTCAAACTTTCTTTCTTGAGGGGGGGAAGTGTTATGGATTCAGCACTAATTATTGTTGTTATTATTATTATTGTTGGTTCTCAGTAAGGGTTATTGTGGTTAAAAGGTTTAAAAGCGCTCATGATAAAAATGATGCCGGAAATCGGATAGTGCACTGGAAGAGGTGGAGCGAGGAAGAAGAGCGCGTGAGGCAGAGGTCAAAAGAGGCGTTTTGTAAAAGCTCCGCACCCAGCGTGGTTGAGCGTCCATGGAGAGTGAACTTTGAGTCCTGGAAAGGAATCTCGTGCGATCGTTGATATCGCTGGTGTCGTGGAAAAGCCTGCGAAGCCAGGTACAGGTGGGAGATTCCGGAGAATCTTCACCTTGCGGCTGCGGCCCGAGGAAGAACCGACCGCCATTTCGGGGACCTCGCGCGTCGTTTGCGGACCCTTGGTTAGCCGGGTCCATTGGTCCCGCCCTCCGGTGGTTTGCCGAGGATGTGTGTGCGCGACAGCGGCCTTTGAAGAATACGGTGCGGTTCGCGACTGCACGGTGTATGTGCACGTTTGGATAGCGTCTTAGGGATTCCTCTTTCCACCGCCAATTGGGGTTGGCTGGGACCACGTGACGGTCCCCGCCTTACCTACATCTCCTTACCCGCCTCATCGCCCTGGCCTCTTCGCCGGGAGCACCGTTGTGTTCTAGAGACATTGAGAAGGGCTCTGCTTCAGTCCCTGGAGGTGCCGTGAGTCCGGCTAGGTTACCATCTTAAGATTGGATTGCAGGGTTGATTGCCCCCATTGTTGTATGGTTCTTTTTGTGTGCTTTTAATATATTGTTTGTTCATAACCCTTGGTGTGGTTTCATTATTGATTAATTTCAACCAAGGATAACATATCTTTCTGCCGGGGACCCTCTCGGGGTTCGGAGGTTTACCAAGACCAGGGGATAGGGGAGGACCCCGTAACACATCCGAATCTTCGCCTTCCATGACTGCATCTGACTACATGTAAATCGCCATGACAGCTGCGCCAGCACTGTATGTACAGTCTGAAACGAAGCACGCGATTGGCTGATGAGCGCTCACGGCCACTCGTGGCCTATGTTACATGTGCTGCGATTGGACAATATTTATTTAAAAGATCGTCAACATTTTCGGTGTTTTTTCCACATTTTGAAAATATGTGCAAGTTTTGTGCTTGGCGAGTTTCAGATATTAATTCTGTAATATTTTTACACAACATATTATAAATGCAGGTAGATATGCGAGGTGGGTCACAAAAGTAAACAAAACAGGGGCTCGGCCCACGGTCCATTACATCACTTTTGCAATGAGCCTACATTTTGGACCCAAAATAATTCCTCTGCTACATTTTATCCCCAAACAAATGTCTATGCCTTATGGAAAACTGTGATATTTTTGAGATCAATATTTTGTTATGAAGAAAATTGTCACCTGCACTCACATTCTTTTTGTGTTCTTTATCAGAAAAACAAAAGATTTGAAAGTCTCAAGAAATGTTTGAGGACCGTCTTTTGCATTAATGGTGGATCGTGCAAACACTGGTGGAAAAAGGTAAGAAAATTGAGGACTCTGATAGTGGGTCGGACAGTTGTAACAGCCATAATGCAAGACTATGTATAAAAATGCAGGAGGGATAGTCGATCGCAAACGTGTTCCTTCTTCTTCTATTGTATACGGCACATGGCTGTGGGTAGCATCCATAGAGGTCTTCTAATAAACCTGCTTTCGGTCAATTCTACTGCAAACCGTCTTTCCATCAGCATGTTTCATGAAAAAAGTCGACGATGAATCATCAGGCCCCGATTAGCAATGGTGCATGAATAGCGCAGACACCAGGGACTGTTCATCTTGGGCAGGCATTTAAACTTTATCTTTATTCGCCTTCACTTTTATCCATCATTTATCACCTAACTGCTGGAAGTACTTTTTAGCAAATCGAAGCCAGCGATATTTTCTTGGAAATATTCACATTATTTCGGAATTATATGAAAAAGTACTAATATAAAATATAATTCTGCACATCTGCTGGACACGATTATAAACTCTCGGATTGATGCTTCGTAGACACAGCGTTGCATCAATGTGTGTGCCGTCCATTCGGATGGGTCTTAAACTGTGTCTGCTGATATTAGTTGGTGGACGTTAAAGATTCCACGGTCCAGTGTCCTTCGTGAAGAGTCGGTGAGCTATCGCCAGCATCATGGGCAAAAAAATTCCTTTCTTAACCTGAATAAATTACAAATCCATGCCCAAATAACCTTATGTCGAACGTCAGGCCTGGCCAGCAGGTTCGTGAAAGACTTGAAACAAAAACCGCTTTTTCATTCGCCGAGTGAACACGTTTGATTCAGAGGCTGACAGTTGTCACAGTTTCTCACCGATTCGAAGCATCTTCGAATGCTCTTTTAAGCTCCGATGCCATCGCCAGGTGAGAACAATGAATGAACAGCAAGGTGAGGAAGGAGCGCATCAGTAAAGAATAACAGGTATCATCGATAGCTTATGGTGCCTCACAATTCAGTGGCTATAATGACAGGACATACTCGTGTAAATACTCAAAAGCATGTTTTGTCTGTGTTCTGTTCGATGTGAGCTGTTAGCTCTTGATGCTGAATGAATTCCCACTCAGCCTCTCACAATTAGGGAGCAAATAACTCGAGAGTCGATCATTTTCCATGAAAACCATCTTTGAGAGCAATCAGTCCTACTCTTCCTGAAATTTATTTACAAAATGATTGGCACACCAATATGGCTGCCGGAGCACTTCCGTTGGCTTCACTTTCTGAGCCTCATTGGTCCTCCAGGTTTATTAGAGGACCGTGGTCGGTCCTGATGTAGTGGGAGGTTTGCTGGGGAAGTAGCTGAGCTGCTGATGTAGTGCCCCCTGTAGGTTAGAGCAGGAATTTGTAATTCGTTCATTGTCGGTGATAGCTCGCAATTCTTTGCAAAGGACAACGTGGGATATTTAGCACCTACCACCTAATGCCAACAGACAGGACGACCAGTTTAACATCCATCCAAGACAAAATATCTCAAAATTGTGGACGGATTCCGACGAAATTTGGCAGAGATGTAGCGTATGTGACAAGGACGAAATGATTATATTTTGGTGAAGATCCGGATTCGGATTCGGCCCGTATAATTATTTAAGTGATTCTTCACCATTGGGAGATAGATAGGGCCAAAAACTATACATAGCAGGATATCTCAAAAAGTTATAGATGGATTTGGACGAAATTTGTTCGAGAGTTTAAGTGTGAGACAAGGAAGAATCGATTCAATTTTGGTGACTATCCGGATCCGGGTCCTGTTAGTAGAATTTTTTACCATTGAGTGATATGGGCAACCAGGCCACAGTTTGCTCTCTACTGAGTGTAGTTCTAGTTTGCTTATGTATCCATCTTGTCCACCCCATGCGTTCTTCCCTACCCCTCATCGTTACCTGCACCCCTTGTTTGGCCGTCTACCTTCCCCCTTCACCTGGATATTGGTGTTTCCCCTTTCTCCTGTTGTTCCCTTTATGTTGTGTCCTAGCTTCAATTGGTTTTGTCCTAGCTTCAACCTTCAATTTTGTTTCAGACCAGGTCACTCTACTCTGGACATGCTGCTTCTGCTGTCTCAACAATGGATGGAGGTCCTCAATGCCAAACAGGAAATTAGAGCTGTCTCCCTCGACATATCACGTGCCTTCGATACGGTCTGGCACCCCGCTCTGCTCACCAAACTCTCCTCCTTTGGTATCCATGGAAATCTCCACGCATGGCTGGCTGACTTCCTCTCTAGTCGTCGTCAACGTGTGGCCCTGAATGGGTTTCTCTCATCTCCTCTTCATGTTCAGGCTGGAGTTCCCCAAGGGAGTGTTCTGGGCCCTGTGCTTTTTCTGGTCTTCATCAATGATCTCTCTGACTCTCTTGAAAATCCTCTCTATCTCTTTGCTGATGACTCCACTCTCTGCCGCTCCATTCCTCATCCCTCAGATCGGCAGTCTGCAGCCTCCTCACTCTCTGCAGACCTGGACAAAATCACAGACTGGGCAAACAGGTGGAACATGTCTTTCAATCCTGACAAATCTCACACTCTTACGATGTCTCTCCGAAAAGACCGACTGGACAACCCTCCCATCTACTTTCTGAATAATCCTCTCCAAGAAGTTCTGTCACTCAAGCTTTTGGGTCTCACTATCTGCCATGATCTTTCCTGGGAAAACCACATTTTCAAGCTGGCCTCTAAAGCCAGTCGCCGACTGGGCATCCTCCGTCGTGCGAAGTCCTTCCTTGGCACACCTGAGCTCCTCACCACATACAAGGCTTTCATCCGCAGCTCAATGGAGTACTGCTCTCCCCTCTGGGCTGATGCTCCTGCCTCACACCTAGCTCGTCTTCACGCTGTTGAAACCAAAGCGTTCAGAATCATTGGAATCTCCTGCGATGAAGCTAACTCCAAGGGCCTTTCACTTAATCACCGCAGGCAGGTTGGTGGTCTTTCCGTCTTCTACCGACTCCTCTCCGCCCTTGCTCCCCCAGCTCTCTCTGGGCTCTGTCCCCCAAATATTCCTGCAGGTCGCACAAGATCTGCCTGCAACCCTCTTATAGTTAAACTGCCAAAATCAAGACTCTCTGCTCACCTTCACTCCTTCATTCCTCTTTTCTCCCGCCTCTGGAACAAACTCCCTCACTCTCTTCAATCCCACTCCTCCCTCCAGGTCTTTAAAACGGCTGTTCACCACCATCTCTTATCTTCCCCAATCCAAAACCTTGATCTTTTCTACCCCCGCTAATTTCACCCCAAATCCACTTTTTTGAGGTGACTTTTGACTTCTCTCCTGGAAGTCCTTGGTGTCCTTGCGTTTTATACCTATCCTGCCTCCCCCCAGGCCCTCTCCCTCCAAAAACATCTCCCGATGTCCCTGCTCTCAAATGTTGTGTTTGTGTGCTTCCTCCCCTTCTCTCCCCATCTTGTCGACCGCTCCCCTTTTTATATACTTTGTTTGCTTGTTTGTTTGATTTGTTTGTTTGATAAATGTTAGCTGTTTCACGAGCCTCGACTCTGTATACACACAAAAACCAAAAAAAAAAAGCTCTTCCATGAGCCGAGACGATGTATAAAAAAAAAGTAATCATCGGCAGGTTATATTGTCGTCTCTGTTTGATAGAGAACTAATGAAAATGCTCCATAATGGATGTGATGTGGATACTACCTGGGCATTGTTCACATAACAATGAACACTGTTTATTTGAAAGGACATTCAGCAGCTATTTGAAGCACTGCTGAGAAAAGCTGAAAGATTGAATAGATCTGGGAGATGGTTTTCAATGTTTAATTAGCAATGGATGCTGGGAGTAGAGACCTGGGTTACTGCATCATTGTGTGCGCTTGGTAGCGATGGAGAAGGAAGGACTAAGAGGCAGACAATCTGACATTATTACATCAAATGTTTTGGTGATCTGTGTGCTATAATTTACAAACGTCTTACATAATCACATGAACTACAACATTTTAATTGCAATTGTGTTTGAGTTAATTATATTCTCTGCAGACAAAACAGATGAAGGGGAGGGAGAAGATGAAGGAGGGTGGCCATGACATCACGACTAAGTATGAAGTTTCCCCACATGTAGTGATGATACAACAGTGAGATTATTGCTCAAGTTGGATTTTATTTGGTTGTTGCAACATCGGAATAATAACCAATTTATTTTATTTTTTTTATTATATTTCACATCCTGAATCGGAGTCGGAAAACTTTTCGGACCAAGACACAGTGCTCACCTTTTATCCCACCAAAAGCCCGACGGTGTAAAAGGTGTAACAAAGTATTTAACCTTTATTAAAGGGCTAGCAATATCTAGTTTTGGCCTGTGTGGGTCATGTTGTAAAAGCTCATTTATGTGTGCATACAAATGCAGAAATATTTCAATTTTGTTTATTTTGTGGGAGGCTTGCTCCACACACCTCCAGTGAATTTTCGAATACAGGATCCATGACACACCCAACACCTCCAGTTCAAGCACTAACACTTGATGACATAAGAGTGAATCATCATGTGCTCAGTTGGAATGGAAAGTTAACCTGATGTTTCAATGGGGATGGAGCATTGGAGCAACATCTTGTCAATGCTCATCCTCATTTACACTTCCCACAAAGGACGGCATAGGGGAAGCCATAAATGTGGTTTTGGCAACAAACCCACAAGGACTATTCAAAGACCCTTTTCATTATTCGGTGCACTACTGTGAGTACTTTGCCAAGGACTGTTGCAATAAAAGGTCCCAAACTTGCGTTATAGTTTTTGCATTGGAGTCGGTTATGAGGAAAGATCCATCGTATTAAAGGTTACATGTCACAAAATGGTGGGGCGGGGGTCTTGCGTGCCTTAGGGATCCTGAGAGCTATGCTGTCGGGGTTCCGGCCCCTGGCAGGTTTAACCAAGCCAGACAGGTTTCAGGTGAAGGGCCAGACTAAGGACAGCAACGGGTCCTCCAGGTTGGAGGTGGGGCTAAGTACTCCACCCTGTAAAAACACTATAAGTTACAGAAACTTCCCCCCCCACCCCCCCCCCCCCCCCTATTTGCTGTCACCTTGACCAGCCTTATGTCCCATTGGGAGGAAGAGGATACGTTAAGTGAGTATCACAAAATGAGTAACTTTTGAGAGCTGATTTTCAACACAATCAAATCTCACATTCTCACGCTACCTCTTATGAAGGATCATCAAACAAACCCGCCTATCGATTTCCTCAATCAACCACTGGAACAGGCTCAATCACTCGAACCTCTCGGCGTTACCATTGACAACCTCTCCGATACAGACCATACAATCAAAGTTGGCCTCCAGCATCCCAAGTTCCTCCTACCATTTTAAAGTCTTTGGTATAACGAAGGAAAACGCACATCATCAGCTTCAAGATAAATGTTTTATTCCAGCAGTATGGATGAATATAAATAATTTTTCTACATAAGCTGTACATACTCTTTGGCTTGAGTACCAAGAAACAAAACAATGCAAAGCAATAGAGTTACTGAAATCTTAAATAGATTAGGCGCGTTCTGTTTATTACGTAAGGGAAGGGAGAGGATGGGGGTGTGCAGCACACATCACAACCGTTGCTTTATACTCCATCCCCCTTCATTCTCATGTTATTTTCAATAATTGTTGATTCTACCAATCCGGAAGCTTTATGAAGTCCTACTCTCGTATGTGGAGCTGTGTGCAAAATTCACAGCCTGGAAAAGGTCCACCAAAAAACAAATATTTTTCTCCATTTCATTTTGATAATTTTTTTTTAACCGATTACATTTTTTCTTCTTCATTTAAACCTTTCAATTTAACAATCAATCAGAGTCGCGCAAGAAAAATGGCCAACAAACTAGTCCTGTCCACGTAGAGTTGTACCCCATCCTGGGAGGCTGCAGATTAATTCAGGCCGAAACAGGTGTGCGGTTTTGCGTCATTTCTAGAGGTGTGGCTACGCAGATGAAAAAGTAACAATTTTTCCAGATATTGCACAATGGCGGTATATTGCATTTTTGTTTCAAACATTAAAACCTAAGACTTAGGATTCGTTTCATAGTTTTAAAACGAGTTTTAATTTTTTAAGTTAAAACTCCCCCCCTTCAGTTTCAATTCTGCATAAATACATTTTGACACATTATCTTACCGCATTGTTGCATCAAAAAAAATCTCCACTTTTGTTCAACGCAAAAAATCAAAATGCAACAATAACAGAGCCCAATGTGTTTAAAATGAGTAATTTGGTGAGAGTTAAGCGTTGTGGGATTAAATCGTGGAGAGCAATTCCCAATGCGTACTTTGCACATGGTGAGAAAGGTGGGAGTGGGGAAGAAGTAAGAGTTTGAGTCATAAATTCCAGGATATTTTCCTAGGTAATAAATTTAGATGGCCCCTCACCTATCAGGTGATCATATTTCACAACACATAAATAACAATGCTCAAATGCCCCATTTCCAACAACAACTTCAGGGTGGGTTTCAATGTGAAAAATTCCCAAAGGCATATAACGAACGAGAAACGATACGTAATCATCGAAACAAAGGAGTTGCAGGCTTGTTGGGCCTTTGTCAGGCAATTCTTAAAAAGGTAAAGGCAAGACATAGTACAACGTATGCACACACATGAGGTTCAAGAGAATAACAGTCACGTGATTCACTTGTTAAAGGTTTGGCTGAGGGCAGAAAAAAAAGGGAAGTTCTTAAAACTCGAATCTGGATCAAAAGCACCAGTTATAATGATGATCTCGACCAAAGGACACGAGAGTCAGTCAAATGTTTTGACGTAATGAATTTATGACTTGCAGATAGATTATGTTCGTTGCTTTCATTTTATAGAAGGCTATCTTACACAGGGACGAGGAAAGGGGAGGGGGAACCGGTGGTGGGGACAAATTGTATGAGAATTTTTTTATAAAGAAGCCAGGAGGGAGGCAGGAAAAAAGTCCAAATTCCCAACAAAGTCTGCACAAGTAATATGTAGAGAGCCTACATCGTAATTACACAGAATGTCCTTTATAATTGGCATGTGGAATTTTGGTTCCTTCCAAGCAATATCTCTCCACCTTTTATTTCCATAATCCATCTGAAGCCACTCGTCGATCAATCAAAGCAGTGGCAGCACTTTGTTGATGTTCTAAGCTATGCCCCTTCAATACTCAAAGCAACTTTTTACCTGTGCTGCAAGTATGTGAAAGATAATCTCCTTAAAAACCAAGGAGTTGTAAAGAAAACAAACTACACAATTGAAAGTGTTCCTATTGTCAGCATTTTTGGGGAAGTGCTGCTCCTTGTGCCGCAACATTGCCCGCCATATAAGCTTTCGAACTGGCACGCACTTTGCTTGCAGCCAGGAGCTGACTCCCAAGATCAAATACGGAGAGTTGGTGCGTACGATATTTATCTATAATTCCCTGGTCAATCAGACCATCAGCTAAAGCATCGTCAATGTTGAACTGGAGACCTGACTTCCTGTCCACAAGCAGAGTGCTCTTCTTTTCAGGAGACTGGTAAATTATTTCTTCCCATTCGCATTCCCTCCCTGACAGGTGCTGGTATTGCTCTTGGTTAATATACTTTTCACGATAAGCTTGTTGGATATTCATTTTCTTGCCGAGATCCTCATCCACTACGAAAATCTTCCGCTGTTGCAAGCTGGAAAAAGCTGCCGTCTTCAGCTCTATTCCTCTTTTTTCCTTTAAAGGCAGCAGAAGCATATTTGTTTTTGCATCTGCAAAACAACGGCTGAGAAGTTTCTTATACGTGAGGTTTTCTTGAGTATTCGGGTCAAAAAATCCTTTCGTGTCTTCCGTGGCATCGGATAAGATCCTATTCATCTCTTTGTCAAAAAGTCCGCGGCTGTAGGCTGTCTCCACAGGCAGTCTGTGGCTGGCTTGAGGATCTATTATTCCTCCCGTGGCAATCTGGGCTTCCAAAAGGCGGACGCCATGATGTTTTACAATTAGATTCCTTTTGAGAGCCTGGAAGAGTGAAATGCGTTTCCCGGTGTATGGATCATTGTAGCCCATAACCGCCCCTTCGGCTGAAAGCAGCTTTGTACGAAACTCGTCACCGATGAGACCTGCTTTTGCAGCTTCCTCTACAGTGAGCCGTGCATGCTTAACTGGATCTATAATGTGTCCTGTTGCTGCCTGTGCTTCAAGAAGCTCCAGTGCTGTCCCTGGTCGGATTAAACCCCTCTGCATGGCTGCATAAATAGGGACCGTTTCCTGGTTTCTTTCTATGAACAGACCCGCAAGGCAACCTGTACCTGAAAGATACCCTCTGATGGAGTCGCTTACCTCTTCAACGGTCTTGGAACCCCTTGAAAGATCACATGCTGTGGCTTCATCAATCACACCTGAACTTACAAGTTCGTCCATTGTGAGGTCTCTTCTTATCCCACTGAACTTTAGATATTTGGAGGAGCTTTCTTTCTCAATCAGTAGTTCTGATATTCTCGATAAAAGCATTGCTTTGGTAAGCTTTCCAGACCTGTAATCTGCCATGAGCTTTTTCTTTGTTTCTTCATCAATAAGATTCCCATCAAAAATCTCTTGCAGGGTGAGCTCTTTTCCAGTGTTCTTTCCACAGGGAATTTCTAACTTGAGTTTCTTCAGCTCCTCGGCAAGTTGCGTTTCTATCACAATATAACGAGTCTCACTCTTACTCACAATTGTCTCAGAAACGTTTGGCTTATTTTCCAAAAATGTATTCTCCGTGTTTTCTATTTGCTCAATCTGTGCGATCACGATGTCTTGTGAAATCTTGCTCCATGGTTGCTTCTCTTTGAGAACCAGGAGGCAGAGTCCAGTATCATGATCTGTGATGCACTGCTCAATCAGCTGGACATATGTGAGGTTCTCTTCTGTGTTGGGATCGAGGAAACCTTTGGTTTCACTGTGTGGATCAGTAAGGTGCCTGTTTATCTCCTCATCAAAGAGACCTCTACTGTAGGCCACCTTTATGGGAAGTCTATGGCTGGCTTTGGGGTCTATTATTCCTCCGGTGGCGATCTGTGCCTCCAGGAGACGAATACCGTGGCTTCTCAATATGAGGCCTTTCTGCATGGCTTGAAATAAAGAAATTTTGTTGCCAGTTTGAGGGTCTTTGTAGCCTGTAATTGCATGTTCTGCCGCCAAAATTTTGTCCTTGAATTCTGCACCAATTAAACCTTTTCTTACTGCCTCTTCTACAGAAAGCTGAGTATTGCCGACAGGATCTATCATGTATCCTGTCGCTGCCTGAGCTTCAAGCAGTTCCAACGTGGTTGCTGGTCTCAACAAACCCAGCTTCATTGCCTTGTATAAAGACACCTTTTGTTTTGTCTTCTCTATATAAAGCCCAGCAATGCTCCTGGAACCTCCAAGAAAACATGAAAGAGATTTAGACACTTCTGCTGTCATTTTCTTACCCTGCGCCAAACCATCAGCTGTTGCTTTATCAAGTATAAGTGATTCTTCTAAATCCTTTACAGACACCTCCTGACGGAGTCCCGGAAGCTTGAGGTCCATTTTCCTTCGCTCGTTCTGTTTCGCTTCCAAAGTCGCTCTCAGCTCTTCTGCCGAAAGTTTTCCCAAGTGAAAATCTCTTACAAGTTGTTGTCTCTCCTCCTCGCTCATCTCAACATCCCAGAGCAGATCCCACATGGACCTTCCACCAAGTCCTACCAATTTGGTGGTGCGCAAAGAATCCTCCACCACAGATAAAATGTTTCCATTCACCTCCGACAACTCGGGCTGCACGACAAAAACAAAACATTTCTTACATTGGCATCATAAATGATTCCAAAGGAGGCAGATCGCATTTATTAAAACAATGCACTGTATACCCAAGGACATTGTACTGTAGTACATTACATAACTACTACTGCCTCTTTAACGGCCTCACCTATTCCCACTCTCTTGTGGTGCTGGCTGGGGAGAGTTTTGACCAAATTATTTCCTGAACCAGCTGGCCAGGCCTTATGTTCGACTGAAAGGGCAAGAATTTGTAATTTGTTCAGGGTGCTGGCAATAACTCGCCGACTCTTCATGAAGGACAAGGATTAACACATTGCAGTTCTCAATATGAAATCATCACGTGGAGTCCATTTGTTTAGCAAACATTGCTAGCTCACCTGGAACGAAGTTCACGGGAGCTGATGCGATGGCGTGTTGTCAGTTCGTCCGTTAGTCTGTCCGTCAGTCCCTCTGTCCGTCAGTCCATCAGTCCGTCAGTCTGTCACTCGCAATTTCTTCTCCAAAACCGCTGATGGGATTGTGACCAAATTTGGCACAAATGATATTTGTTGTGTTGTGACTAAAGTTTATTCACGGTATTAAAAAAAAAAATCAAAAAAAATCAGGGTCTAAGGGGGTCTACTGGCGGTCAAAGTGGATCCAGGTTTGCCCCCTCCAAAATAGGAATTTGCTTTTTCCTCTGAAACTACACATAATATTTCGATGAAACTTGACTACAACCTTCATCACCAGTGACGTACCGAAGTTTGTTCACGGCACTAAGAAAATTGAAGTCTGAGGGGATCTATCGGGGGGGGGGGGGGGGGGGGCAAAGTGGGTCCAGGTCTGATCCCCCAAATTAGATATTTGTTTTCTTCTCAGAAAGGACATACACGATTTCGATGAAACTTGACCACAACCTTCACCACCCGTGACGTACCGAAGTTTGTTCAACCGTGAAAAAGTCTGCGATCGTTGGACCAAAGGATAGGAAGAGCCAGATATTCAAAAACCAAAAGAGAGGGAAATTCAATGCATTCGCTTTAAAAGAAATAAATCCAAGGACTAACGTGAAACATGAAAACCACAACGTGCTACTTCATGAAAACACACTTCATGTACTTCTTCTTCTTCTTCTTCTACTTCATGTACTTCATGAAAGTCATGAAACACCCACAACGTGCTACTTCCTTGCTTGACGTTCAGCATTTAAAAGATTAAGTGCATGGACATTCCCATATGTTGGCATCCATGGAGAAGAGGAAATTCCTCCTCAGGAAATGCCCTACTGAGTGGTGATAAAGGTGGAGCCATTGTTGTGACGTCGCTGGTACCCAGAATACCCCGGAAAGTGACAGCACTTACCCCAACCTCAGTGGTGATTGTCTCGTCTAACAGTCTTGGTCTTGTGTTGCGTCACATATGTTTGTCTGTATGTCCATGTATCTGTGTGGCAGCTCCACTTTGAGCCTTAGATCATGTATATAACAAGTCCTGAGCTTGTACAAATTTTGAGTTAAGCCGTCTGAAAATAATACGAAGAGTAAGAATTACAAAACGGCTATTTTGAGTCATTCAATTCTGTAGCAATTCAGCGATGCTGTCCGAAAGTTTAACGAGTGTTATTTGATGTGAAATCGTCCAGATAGGTTGATAAGGGTACTTTATAGGTTGATAAGGGTACTTTATAGGTTGATAAGGGTACTTTATAGGTTGATAAGGGTACTTTATAGGTTGATAAGTTTGTAAGGTGGTCGATTTTTTGAGGTTTTGTGTTGTATAAACCTATGGTTAAACCATCCTCCCCACATAGGAAGTAAAGCAACCTCTTGATACAGCACAGATAAGTCACCTCCATTACAAGCAAGAAGAAACATGTTTTATGAAAGACAGAGTTCCGCACCAGTTTGGAGCACAGCAAGCGCAGCCTTTGCAGAGTCTCCACCGAAATCTGCAGCTCGGATCGAAGTGAAGGGGCGCTTGGTACTGAAGGTGACACCTGAAGGAGAGACGATGCCTCCTGAGAGACGCCCTCAAGGGTTGTGCTCAACTCTTCGACTTCCTCCTTCAACGAAGCCTGCAAGAGGACAGGGTAAAGGCCACATCCTTTCATTCGGACTTAATCTGGAAGTCAACATAACATCACTACAAGTTCTGATAAATGACTACTCATTGATCGGTCATATTAGAGATGATGTGCCAATCTCCCAAACAATTCCTGCCGAGAAATTTAAAGGATATTTGGTGAAGATGCAGATATTTTGGCATTAGTTTAATTGCACGAGTTAGGATTCTGAAATACTGTGAACCCACAAAGCGCTGGATTTACTGGTTTTTCACATTAATTTCCCATATTTGGTAGGGCCACGATCGTGGCCCACTGCGTTATGGTTTCTGAGCATCTATTCTTCTACTACTCCAGTTACCTTATCCCCAATACATGCACAGACGTGCACACTTTCCATACTCACCATGTGTTGATCATATTTGTGCACTCCATCTGGTGCTGCAGCACGACCTTCACATGCCTCCAGCTGTAGACGTGTGTTGCGAAGCATAGAGATGTATCGGCGACACGCAGCTTCACTCTCTGCACCTGCACGAAGAATATTAAGATCATAGAGTTCAGCAATTGCTGCCATGAAACTGTAAGTGGGGAATTTATATTATATTATATTATATATATATATATATATATATATATATATATATATATATATATATATATACATACACATACACACACAAGGCAGATCATTCCAATCGTTTTTTTTTTTTTTGTTTTTTTTTGTATACAGAATCGAGGCTCGTGAAAGAGCTAACATTTATCACACAAACAAATCAAACAGTTTACAAACAAACAAACAAATCAATCAAAGCAAGGACAATATATACAATGGCATCAACAAAATATATAAAAAGAGGGAGGCGGTAGACAAGATGGGGAGAGAAAGGGAAGCACACAAACACAACATTTGAGAGCAGGGACATCGGGAGATGTGTGGGAGGGAGAGGGCTTGGGGGGAGGAGGCGTGTGAAGGGGGAGGGGGGTGGGAGAAGTATAAAACACAAGGACACCAAGGACTTCCAGGAAAGAAGTTGGTATTTCAAAAAAGTGGATTTGGGGTGAAATTAGCGGGGGTGGAAAAGATCAAGGTTTTGGATGGGGGAAGATAAGAGATTATTTTCATAATTCATTTCTAAATCCCAAGTTTGGACATCTCATAGTGCTTCACATCAATGAATGAGAGTCATGAAAATCATGAAGAAGTACTTTAGCAAGCGACACATCGGTGATGTATCTGAAGGTGTACATCACAGATGTCCTCACCATTCCCACCGACAATGAGAAAGGAGTGTTTGAGCTGTCAAATCTGGGGTTTCGGTGCCAATAGATTTGTTTATAAAAAGTTCCATCATTTTTTTCAACTACTGTGTACATTTGCGAGAAGTTTACAGAATATGCAACATTAAAAAAAAAAATCCTCTCGATCAATCACAGATATCTGTTTTGCATCTTTCAACCCTGATGCCAGTCGTGATGTTTTCCGGGTGCTCACTTTCACGCTGCATTTGTTGCAGCCGTGCCCAGCAGGCCTCGGCCTTGGCTTCCACCTGTGCTCGCACCGTGACATCAATCGCCAAACCTTCCTGGCTTCGCTCCCGAAAGTGGCGGCGTTGAAGTTCCAGTTCCTTTTGTGCTGTAATCAGCTGCTCTGCCTCCACCGTCTACAATCATACCACCAAACCCACAATGTTAATCACCTTTCCAGAATGCCCTTTTTACTATCCCATACACGTGAAGCAAAAAGTGGGATTAAGCAATTGGTTCACTTTTTCTGTCTGCCCATCCGTCCGTCTACAAACGTCAGTTTATGATCGAGAAACAACTTCATTTCAATTGAATGTTATGTTTTGAGCATGGATCAGAAAACAAACCTGTAGTTTAACAGTATTTTGGCTCGAATTTGTCCCGATCGCGCATGCACAGAGAGGAGCGAGATAACCATTTTACGCTGTCTGCCTGTCTGGCAGTGAAAAAAATATTTTAAAAATCATTTTAAACAGGAAGCTTAGTGCTTTCAAGGATGTCATAAAGGACTAACAACAGGCACGTAGAACTAAAGTAATGTGTTCGATAATGTAGTGTAAAAGACGCTGCATCAATGGTGGTAAACTGCGAAATTTCTTTTTTTTTCTTCTTTTTTTTGTATACAGAGTCGAGCTTGCAACCTTTCAAATCTATATTTTATTTAAATTTAATTATCCACTGGAATACTATGGAACATAAATTGCCTTCTTGACACTTTCAAAACCCTTCAGTTTAGCAATACTTGGACAAAATATTATGGCATTTTAAGTCATCATGATCCACTCCTCTCCCTTCCCCACTCATCCCATCTCCCCTCTCCCTTCCCCACTCATCCCATCTCCCCTCTCCCTTCCCCACTCATCCCATCTCCCCTCTCCCCTCTCCCTCCCCACTCATCCCATCTCCCCTCTCCCTTCCCCACTCATCCCATCTCCCCTCTCCCTTCCCCACTCATCCCATCTCCCCTCTCCCCTCTCCCTCCCCACTCATCCCATCTCCCCTCTCCCTTCCCCACTCATCCCATCTCCCCTCTCCCTTCCCCACTCGTCCCATCTCTCCTCTCCCTTCCCCACTCATCCCATCTCCCCTCTCCCTTCCCCACTCGTCCCATCTCCCCTCTCCCTTCCCCACTCGTCCCATCTCCCCTCTCCCTTCCCCACTCGTCCCATCTCCCCTCTCCCTTCCCCACTCGTCCCATCTCCCCTCTCCCTTCCCCACTCGTCCCATCTCCCCTCTCCCTTCCCCACTCGTCCCATCTCCCCTCTCCCTTCCCCACTCGTCCCATCTCCCCTCTCCCTTCCCCACTCGTCCCATCTCCCCTCCCCACTCTCACTTCTCTCTGCCACCACCCTATCCCACCCACTACCCTATCTCTCCCACTCTCTCTCCCTCCCTCCCACTCTCTCTCCCACCACCCTATCCCTCCCACCACCCTATCCATCCCTCCACTCTCCCACCCACCCCCGCCCCACCTTTCCCTCCCCACCCAATCTTAAACTACTTCAGCCACAGTGCAAATTCCACATAATGTAAAATGTGACTTCAAGTCCTCACCATTCCCACCCATTACCTCTCCGCCCCCCCCCTCAGCCCCCACTCCTACCTCTCCCCTTCTACACCCACTCTCTCCTCTCTCCACCCCCCCCCCCCGCCCCACCACCCCCCAACACCCCAATTTAAACGGGGTCCTACGTAGCATTACAAAAAGGTTTCAAAGTAGTTACTGCACAACTCATCCCCCCAACCCCCATTTCCTCCCTCTCCATTTCTCACTTCCCTCCTCTCCCCCATTTCCCCGCAGCTAAGAGCTTTCAAAGAGGTCCTATATAGTATGCATGCATCTCACGAAACAGCAGCAGGGACATGCTATCTTTTCCCCGGGATTTATCCCATTTTCATTCAGAACACCGAGAGGGACCTCAGAAAACGCAAACACACGTCAAATAGACCTTACGAAAAAGCAATCCCCGGGTCCGAAAGCTGTCCATCTATTTAGCATTTTTTTTAGACAAGCAACAGGATAAGTTGTTTCTCCATTTACTTTTTATACAATCTGAAAACTATCTTCTTTTATCTTCATCTTTTGCATGTATGAGCCAAACTGGAATTGTCTACCAAATTAGAAATTAGGCCCCACAAGCAACCAAATTCCATGATATACAGTAGAATATCATAAACCACAAAGTCGAATAAAATAGCATTTTAAACCCCATAGAGTTAGACACCTTTTGACCCCTTTAGACATGGATACTTTCGACAATTTAGACCCTTTAATAAGCTAACTACCATTGTATGTGGGGGATGTAGATGACCTTTAGACCCCTGAAGACACTTTATACCCCTTATGCCCTTTAGACACATACCACACAAACATCTATGGAGTCTTCTTGCAATATACAGACGATACTTTCAGCAAGTAATGCGCAAATTCCACCCACCTGGAGGGTGGGTACTCTGCTGGTATTATAATCACCAAAAGCCTAAAATATCCGCTTTCAAAATTCCTCTTCAAAATCTCTTCATATCCCAAAATAAGTCAAACTTGCGTCTCGACCTCACCTTATCTCCAGCCCAGCTCCAGATCTTCTGGATGTGAATCAGAAGGTCTCGTGTTGCCCTGAGCTCCTCGGAGCCTCTTATTAGCTGCTGTTTCACCTTCTCGAGTTGCTGCTCAAGCCTAAACAATAAAAACAATTGACCACAACAATCCATAGTCATCTAATTATGATGTAACCTTCAAATAAAATAAATTGGATTTAAACCAACAATGGGAATTCAATGAGGAACTTCGGCCTTCGATGTAAAGCTCACCGCGCACTACGCTCTTTCGCTTCCAAGTTGGGTGGCCCCATTGTGAAACACACGGAGGGAAGTTTAACGCTCTTCCCATCTCGACACAATACGGTCCACTCCTTCCCCTCAGCTCGACCATCCAATCGACATTCCTCGCCTTTACTGACCGTCACCTTTACACCAACAGGAAATATTAGAAAGAAAGCAATGGCATCAACAATATATACAAGAGATTGGATTTTATGAACAAAATGCCATCTACAGCCTCATCGTGTGGAAAATAATTCAACTCCACTATCCTCGGTGCAATCCCTGGAAGATGAAGAAAAAGATGTATAGGCAGGACAACCTTAGAGGAACATGGTTAAATGGTAACAAATCACCTTCCCATGGGAGCACTCGCAGGCAGCACGGAGGGGGACAGAAGAAGTCTCGTGCTGACCGGATCCCCGAGGTTTCAGCTGTACGACTGTCACCGCCCTCTGCAAGAGGTCTTGCACCCGAGATCGAAGCAATTCCGCCTGCTTCTGGTCCTACCATAGGACAAATTAATGCATCAAATCTGACGAATCTTCATGGTCTTACTAATGTCCTTGCAAAAAATCTTTCATTTGATGATGCAAACATACAAATCAAGCGATCAATCAAATTAGACAGGCAGTTGGAGAGACGAACCAGTGGGTTGGCAAGAATCTTGTTGATGCCCTCGAGCCCCGAGTCAGCATTCCAGGAAAGCCTGGTCTTCACGTTCTGCTGCATACTTTCCAGGTTTTTCTCAGCCTCAATCAGGTCTTTAAAGAACTGATGATGTGAACACAAACAACCTTGATAAGAACACAAATAACTCCTACCCCGCGCAACCGTTATTTTCGTCTCCCTTCTCTCTTGTTGGCATTTCCCCTTCTCTCTCTCTCTGCTGTTCCTTTTGTTATGTTGCGTCCTATTCCGCTCTGTGTTGTAGCTCTTACACGAGCCTTGACGGTGCATACAAAAAAAAAGATTTCATCCCCAAATAACGGTACTTGGAGAGAATCCGGCTTCATAAATTTGAAGCAAAGGAAGGAGATGCGTGTTTGGTTTATGCTGGGAATTGAATAAAGCCTCCATATTTGTGTGGAAATTTCCTCACTAGACTTTATATGTCGACATTGAAGAATTTGGAAGAGAAGAACCATCGGCATCCCCTTTGTGGGCCAATACTGGGATTCTAGGTTCAAATCCCATATACTGTCCTGCGATTTGCCCCATGTCATCTGATGGCCTTGTCCAATGTGCCGTTCATGTACAAGCTCCTCTTTGAGCCTCTCAGATCACCATTGAGATCAATGTTGCAACACATTCAGCTTAAGATTTTTAGAATCCTCACGAAAGCAGATGATCATAAAGAGTCCATTCAAAATGTGGTCACGTGGCTCCTGGCCATGTTTGCTGACCTGGAAGTATTTCGTGTTTTCCTGTAAATGGGTCTCCGCACAGTCACGGAGCTGAAGCACCCAATGCCAGCGGTTCATGAGGTCATGTAGCGCTGTCTGGTGGTACAAGGGCACATATAAAAGGTCAAGTACCACAATCACCACCATTTTTATTCTGACACTACATAGGCTTACGGGCCTACCAAGGCATTATTCATGCAACGTACTTTAGTGGAGACATTGTCAACCGGAACATGACATTATCAATGTACAAGGGCATATTTGATACACTAGCAACGGTACCCGCCCTACGGGCGGGGCTTCAATTGGGAGGCCCAAATGAAAAGGTAAAATATCAGAAATTGAAGGCTTTTTTTTATTTTAAACGATTCATATAAACATCCGTTGAATCATATCACACGCAAATCATCAATATCTAAACAGTATTTGTAGAATTTCAATAAAAGCCACATCACTGTTCATATCGGTAAATATTATTCCATCGTGTTTCAAATCGTGATCGATACACTATGATCGTGATGATCGTGATCGTGAATCGTGATCGATAATCGTGTTCACAATCGCTATGTCGTATGTACTCCTGATACGTGTACCAAATTCCCGATACGTGTAACTGTACCAAATCAACAGTTAAAAGGATTTTGAGCCGATAGGTGTTACGGCCTTGGCAAGATCGATGGAGACAGCGATCTGTTAGCATATACACCGCCAAAATAGCTATGTGGAATTCTCTCATGTAGAGATTAAATGTCGTTTGAACTTTGGCCGAGGTCATTATTTACTTTTAATGATGTTTATACACGAATGATGTTTAATGATGTTTATATTGGTTTTGGGTCGTCCTTTCTGCATATCTCGTGGGATTGTGAGCTGGAGAGACGGCCGTGATGGCGGCGAGGGGGATGGAATTCTCTCAAGCAGGGATTCGACCCGTGTCCTTATAAAAGGTCTTTGTCCAAGGTCACCGAGTCCGATCGGTGCAGCTGTGCAGCGATCGGTGCAGCCGTTTGTGTGGCACCCGGGAAAACAACATCGTCACAATGAACGTCATCGTCACAATGAACGTTATGCGAACGTGAATGTTATGCGGGAGTCCAAACCTGAGAATGCTGGAGACCAAAGCTGAAATTGGGAAAACTAAATAGCCTATTTTACTCCTGGAGATCCCAGGATTATCCACCCAAAATATCGTTGCGATCGGTTCAGTAGTTTTTACGGTACCTTCGAACAGACAGACAGACAGATGGACGGACATTTGGTGAATTATAGTAAGATTGTACAACATCCATGTTACAATAATCACATAATCATCCACCAAAATTTCCCAAATATTACATTATTAACCAACTTCCTCGTTTGGCTGTAAATAAACTTTACAATGATGCATCAGCAATTCAAATGATAAACACTGCTGTACAAATGGTACAAAGATGAGAGCTACAACTCAGGCTACCAAAGTACCTTGATGAATGAACTCGTGGGATGTCCCTGTGTTATCAAAACCTCACCAGCCTTCTCAAGACGTTTGATGGAGGGCTCCCGGCGAGCCAACTCTGCTTGAAACTCCTGCGGGATGCACATAAATCGCCATTTTTAATATTTACCAATTATTACAAAAATCGCTTGGTGTTGCAGCATCTTCAGTTTGCCTTTTTGACGATAAAAATACTTGGAAACAGATATAGGTCATTTGGCCCGTCATGCAGGTGCCATAGCAACACCCTATTTACAATCTATCAGTTTGCTTATCTTCTGCATACTAATTAGCCCAGTCATTACTAATGTATTATCTTAATAAAACTTAAATCCACATCTTTTATATTTAGTTTGCAGATCCCAATTAATCCGTTGGCAGGGAATTTAGCCAGTGTACAAGCACACTGTACTACTCTTTTGAAGTCAGGACAACTCTTTTGAAGATCTTTAATGTCAGGACAAGATGATTCAGATGCAATCAAGCTGCCAACTGAGCTGTCATACCACCACTCAGCACACCATACACAGCCCTCCTTTCAGCTCTTCTTTCCCAGTACTAATTCCAGGCTCAGCTGTAGCTTGCATCCAAGATCCGAAGTGATCGAAACATTATAGTCAATGATAGTATGTCATTTGATCTTATGTGACATCACAATAAAGGCTGCTCATTGTGTTTCATGGAGCTCTCCCAGACTGTATACAGTAGATTAGAAGAGGATCTTGTGTTGCAAGGTGCATATAATCGCTCAACCCCAACAAAACATATCAAGCAAGAGGTATATCTATATTATAAAGCAGGAGTGTCTGTCCATCTGTCCGTCCTTGAACTACTCCCTCAGTTTTGGGGCTAGCCCCGCCAAACTTTCTGTAAAACCTTTTTCTGTAAAACCACCTAGCGGGTTTCCTTGGGTGGGTGGAAGGTTTCACAAATTCCTCGATACAATTATGATTTTGAGTTTGAATCGTACGAAACTGCTCCCTATCCAGATGTAAAATCACGGGTTCGGCAGAAACATTCGCTGGTTTGATAAAATCTCAATACAATTCTGATTTTCGATTTTTTTGATCTGTATGAAGTGTTACGTGTCCATCCTTGCTGATCATCACGTGTCCGTCCTTGCGTCCATGGCAGATCTGTCTGTATTGCCATTGGTTATGACGTTAGAACTGCGTTTATATTTGTTCACCACACGAGTGTTTGTAATGTTGTATTTTGTTATATTAATGGTATTGTATTAATTTGTGATTGGAATGATGCTGCTTGGAAAGAAAATATAGAGAGATTGAGTTTAAAGAAGAATGAGGAAATGATGCGGGTGTTTCCACCAGTGACCTTCGTGGATTCCCATTTTATTTGCAGTTTCGCCATTGACTGCATGTAGAAACATTCAGCTGCAGTAAGTTTTTTGCCCAAATCCTTCAATGTCCATGCCTAGCCTGGTGTTGGCTTAGCAGTTAGGGTACCGGCTTGGGATCCTAGGATCCTGAGTTCGAATCCCGGTCGATCGCTGAATTAACGCCAGAGGGGTTGACTCAGCCTGTCATCCTTCCGAGGTCGACAAATTGAGTACCAGCTTGCTGGGATGAATGATCACGGTGTGTACCCCGATTTAGAATAGGAACACCGTATCCCTGCGCATCGTAAGAGGCGACCAAGGGTTGGCGTCAGGAAGGGCATCCGGCCATAAAAACATTGCCTCAAACAGGGAACCATGATTGTCATGGGGCCTGCAAGGCTAACCCCTGCTCTAGTGGGGAAAATGGCCTTAAAACGATCATTCATTCTTCAATGTCCATGCCTGACGTTCACCTGAAGGTGGTACAGAAATGTGGAATTTATTGGTTCATGGTTTGGCATTCAAAATGCCATTTCCACATTGTTTGTTTGCATTTGGCCTCCCACCCATGTATAGCATGGGTACCTCGCTAGTTCTTTGCAAAATATACAATCAGACATTTGCATTACACTGTACAAGACAGTCAGCTTAATGTGCTTCCCAGGATGCAGCACTACTACTGGCTCTGCATAGAATGGAAGATTGGGTTGGATCCAATTTGGTTAGAAATAAACCTAAGACCAGACAGATGAGTGCAATTACATGATTGCAAATTTAACCTACCATAAGGAATATGATAAGGAATTTGATTTTTAAAAAAAACAAAAAAGCATCTAAAGAAGAGTCACGACGAAAATGACGGTGTAAGCAATAAAATGTGTTTTTCTTCCACAAAACAAGTATGAAAAACAAATTTTGACCAACACAGAGATCGATGACATTGGCGAAACTTCCATCACGTACCAAATGACTTCTTTGTTTGCTCTCCATTTCCGAGTTCTTGTCACTCCAATCAAAAGCTTCCTCACGCTCAGCTGCTTTTGTTATCCATCTGCTCTGCTCCTCCAGGGGTCTCAAAAACTCGACAAGACTCTCGAGATGCGACTTCCGGGAGGCCGAGTTGTCCTACACAATAACCGCCCGGCAAGAGCATGAGGGTTACATGAATCACAGCTTATAAGGATTGCATGCAATGCAATAAGAGTATATTCTCATGAAGAGAAACTCTTGTTAAAAAACTAGAACGACACTCTTCGACAGTTTGATTTAAATCCCTTCAGCTGTTCTCAAGTTGTCACATTTTTACCTGACATCACCTCACTCTTCACCTTTGATGCCAAAATATAATCAGATAATCTTTGCATCATAATACATACTTATACTAAGTTTGGTCAGAATCCCATCACTGGTTCACACGTTATCGCAGTAACAGGATTTTTACCTTCCATGACCTTTGGCCTTTGGCCTCGTGACCCCAAAATCAAATCAGTTCATCTTTTCATCATTATACATACGTGTACGAAGTTTGACTTAGATCTCTTCAGCAGTTCTTAAGTTATTGCGGTAACGAAATAATTGCAACTTAACATGACCTCTTGACCCCAAAATCAAATAAGTTCATCTTTGCATCATAATACATACATACTTTTACCAACTTTGGTCAGAATCCCATCACTGGTTCACAAGTTATCGCGATAACAGGATTTTTACCCAACATGACCTGACCTTTGACCTCGTGACCCCAAAATCTAATCAGTTCATCTTAACTCATTATACATACCTGCACCAAGTTTGACCATGACCCCTTCAGCCGTTCTGAAGTTATCGCGGTAACAAAAACCTATCACGGATGGACAGACACCCGAAAACATAATACCTCCGGCGACTTCGTCGGCAGAGGCATAAAAATGACGATGACTGTGCTTCATTGCTGGAGGATTGGCAACTATTTTAAAAGTTCAACCATGATTGAAATAGACACCACCATATTATAGGTATAGATTTGTGGGATCGACCAGGCCCGACGTTCAACTGAACTGATTTGGGCAGGAAGTTGTAAAAAAAAAAAAAAAATATATATATATATATATATATATTGTTGCGGATATGGGATTTGGCCTCCATCCATATCCGCTTGTAAATATTCCCCTATTTCCCCAATACTTCCCAACTATCCCCAATCCCCCATTCCCTAGTCCCATTTTCTGTAAACAACACTCTGTAGAACCGACCTTCCCCTATTTCCCCCCTTAAATGTCGTGCCCAGGTTCACCGCATCTCACGTAGACAACTTTCGGACATCTTGCTAGTTATTCTTAGTCTATGTCAGTTAAGGACTCGTTTCCATTAATTCTGACTCTTCGTTGCACCAGAATGTGATTGTATGGCACCATTAGTAAGTTTAGGACCTCCCAATACCTCCCCGCAGCTCTTCCTCATGGAACAACAACACCAACAACAACAACAGCGGCGGCGGCGCGGCGGCGGCGCGGGGAGTGCGCGTCCTCACTCCGGCTTGGTTAGCCGCCATTGAACATGTGCTCCGACGGGGTTACCACGCAGGGGCTCACTGTCAGCTCCTCGTCAAGGGCGGAGCCCGGTAACCCCCCGCACCCAATAAGAAGCGGCGGACCGATTCCATCTGGGGCGGAGCTAACGAGCCGAGGGCGTCACTCCCCGCTGGACATGCGCAGGAAGACGGAGGTGACGTCAGATGCGCCTCAGCTTGGAGACGAAAGGACGCCACCTCCTAGCGCTAAGATATACCTCCCCGCCTCTCTGGACCGGACCGGGTCGATTCTGCCCCTGAGCCAAGGTGCACCTTGAGCTATCGACTGCCTGCCCTTCCTTGCCATCAATCCCTGTGTGAGTCAGTCTTGTCCCGTTTGTCTGTGGTCTGTCGGGAATAAGATAAGACTGTGTCTAAGTGCCCATCTTGCTGTGCTTTACCTCTTGCCGTGTAATCTAACCGTTCTGCATAACCAATATTATATCCTCCTCCGGAGGTCTTGAGAACTGAACCCCTTGTGTCGTTGCCTTAATCCCAGCCGTTGTGTCCTTTCCTTCATTGATCTAGCGTAGCGCGATTCGGCCAACGTTCGAGTGTAATCGGGTAAACTGTGCGAACACGGCGGCCATTCCGCTCGGCCCATCATAACATCTAAGTCGTGTCCGTAACAATATATATATATATATATATATATACACAGTCACGTGAAAAAGTAGCTGGTACACCCCATGTAAAGTTTAGACTTTTTCAACATATTTCAACATACAGGTATTTGATCTTCATTTCAACAATATTGATAGATAAAGGTGATATAATATAACAAATATCATGAAACATTTACATTTTGTAGTCCATTGTATAATTTAAATAAACATAAATGCAAATTTCGCATGTGGAAAAAGTAAGTACACCCCTACATTTATCACTACTTCAAACACCTAAAATTAGCATCAGGTGTACCAGCTCAGGTGCAAATGATTAGAACATTGTTAGAGAGGATCTTGGAGGAACCTGTCTTATTTAAACCTCAGACATTTAGTTTGGTTTGCTCTTTGTTGTTGAAATGTGCGGCGACACCATGCCTAGATCAAAAGAGCTCTCTGAGGCCTTCAGAAAGAAGGTTATAGATGCCTACGAGTCTGGGAAGGGATTTAAAAAGATCTCCAAACAATTTGAAATCAATCATTCGACTGTCCGGAAGATCATCTACAAGTGGAGAAGATTCCAAACAACTGCCAACTTGTTCAGGCAAGGCCGCCCCAGCAAGTTCAGCCCGAGAGCAGACCGCATGATGCTGAAAGAAGTCTCTAAGAACCCCAGAATGTCATCACGGGACCTACAGGTAGCTCTTGCCACTGTTGATGTCAAAGTGCACGAGTATACCATTAGATTTAGAAAGAGGCTGCACAAATTTGATCTACATGGGAGGTGTGCCAGGAGGAAACCTTTGCTGTCCAGAAAGAACATCAGGGCAAGACTAAAGTTTGCCAATAAACACCTAGGCAAAGACCAGCACTTCTGGAACAATGTGCTCTGGACAGCTGAGTCAAAGGTAGAGCTATTTGGCCACAGTACCAGAAGACATGTTTGGCGAAAACCAAAGACAGCATTTGACCACAAGAACCTGATACCAAATGTAAAGCATGGCGGTGGAAATATTATGGTTTGGGGCAGCTTTGCTGCATCAGGGCCTGGGCAGCTCACCATCATAGAATCCACTATGAATTCTTCATTGTACCAGAGGGTGCTTGAGGATAATGTGAGGCCATCTGTCGGAAAGTTGAAGCTCAACCGAAGATGAACCTTGCAACATGACAATGACCCTAAACATACCAGTAAATCCACCACGGAACGGCTGAAAAGAAAGAAATGGAGGGTTCTGGAATGGCCAAGTCAAAGCCCGGTTCTAAATCCCATCGAGATATTGTGGGCGATTTGAAACGAGCTGTGCATGCAATTGTGCATGCTGTGCAACAATTTTTTGTTGAATAAATTATTGCAAAGTCAATTTTTCATTGTTTTTTGTTCAATTAGATCACCTTTATCTATAAAAAAAAACCCACCGTTTAGAGGCCATTTTCCCCCGCAAAGCGGGGGTTGGCCTTTTCGGGGACCGTGGTAGTTGTTGTTTTTTGGTCCCCTTTTTGAAGCAATGTTTTACAGCCGGATGCCCTTCCTGACGCCAACCCTTTTTGCCGCCTTCAACGACAAACAGGGAATTACCAGTGAACTGGTACTCAATTAGCCGACCTCGGAAGGATGACAGGCTGAGTCAACCCCCCTGGCATTAATTCGGCGATCGACCGAGATTCGAACCCAGGATCCTAGGTATCCTAAGCCGGCACCCTAGCCGCTAGCCCAACACCAGGGATACCTATAGATACTTTTTAGATAGATCTATTATCTATAGATACTGTTTAAATGAAGATCAAATATTGATATGTCCACATATGTTAAAAAGATTTTAAAAACATTTCATGGGGTGTACTTACTTTTTCCACATGCGAAATTTGGATTTTTGTTTATTTAAATTATACAATGGACTACAAAATGTAAATGTTTCATGATATTTGTGATATTATATCACCTTTATCTATCAATATTGTTGAAATGAAGATCAAATAGCTGTATGTGGAAATATGTTGAAAAAGTAAAAACTTTACATGGGGAGTACTTACTTTTTCATGTGCCTGTATATATACACATACATACATACAGCTTAACGTCCACCTGAAGGACAGTACATTTTTTGTGATTGACCCCCTGAGGGACATGCTGCTGGCAGGCAGGGAACAGCCCTCATTAGAAACTGTGTGTTCATCATATGTTGCTAATTGATTTAGCAACCTCAAGTCCATCCCATCAAACAAAACATGACCATCCATTTTTGCACCACATGAGTCTTAGCTGCACTTCACACACATCTTTTTGAAATGATTAATGAATTGTGAACAATATTCTCAGTTACCATCAGACTTTTCAGCTCACGGTCCACCTCGGTCAAGGATTTGCCATACTCTTCCTCCAACCAGGCCGGGACGTCTGTCTGCAGTCATACAAGGTTCACGAGTCCGTTCGGTTTGCACACCAAAGCTTAGGCATATCCTTTTTACCTTATGTAACATTTTGGCAGCCTCAGAATGATTGATCGTTTATTCTTAGTTGCACCTCTCTGCTTTATTTCATTTGCATCAAGGTCTCAAGATTTTCTCCAGCTTGGATATAATCGATAGTGTCATGGAATATAACAAAACAAGCCAAAGGTAAATGTAATAAAAGTGTGCTACCTGCATCCGTGCCTTCTTCACCAAACCACAAAGAGTCTCTAGGACCATACCAAATTGAATGTGTTTGTCCAAGTCAATATTGAGTTCAGACAAGCTGTTGGGCCACCTCCTGCTGTCCAAGTCAACCTGCAGGTGAAAAAAGAAAAAAAGAGGGTCTTAAAAGTTGAGTGCTGGATGCATGAGGAGGATATGGTAAAGATCCAGGTAGTTCAACTCACCTGCATCTGCCTAATCTTTGTGAAGATCTCATTCATGTCTGAAAGCTTCTTCTGTGCTGCCTTCTCAACTTCCTGACTCATCCTGCATGACAAAGTTGAACAGTGGTGTTTAACCCAACATCCTGACATCACACCACCAAGCTGGCACTTTTACTGCACATAAACACAAATTCAGGGACGGCAGATGTTTTCTGGTGATGACAAAATTAAAGACCATATATCAAAGTCTTTTCAATGTCATATAGCCTGATGGGAGGTAATTTTAATGCCAAAACACCATTAGCTCAACACCGACACAATAAGAACTCAACAAAGTGAAGGAAACACAGGAGTTGTTTTTCTCATTGAGTAGTTCAAGCAGCAGTTGAGTGCAAAGGAAGAACCACGTTAAAAGTGGAACACCGAGGGACTCCAAAGAAGATATTTGGAAATTTACATGATGTAGGGAGCAACAGGAACTTTACATCACTGGAATTTAGTCCTTTCCTGTCTGCCAGCATTAGTTGGTGAATGTTAAAGTCCTTCGTGAAGAGTAGATGAGCTGTCACCACCGGCACCATGGCCAAATAACAAATTCCTGCTTTAACCTGCAGAGGGCACTGTATCAGCGGCACAGTTATGCCCTCAGTCAATAATGCCACCTGCAGCTTTGTGCTGCACCTGAACGACAGAGAAATGCCTCCTTTTACATCCCAAATCCTTTTCCAACCTGGAGCCAGCAATTTGGATTTTATAAGATTTAATCTCCATATACCACCCAACCCAAAAGTATTTCCAAATAAGGCCCATCGTATTGCAAACATTGATCCGACCGTGCCACCTGCTTGCACTCAACAACAAACATACATTCATGTCAGTGTTGTGAATGTGTGGTGAAGAACTATATACCCTGTTAGTCCTTCGTTTACATATGCAAAAAAATGAGTACAAATTATTTGTCATCAATACGTTAATTGTGCAGGACAAATTATAACATGCACGACAAACACCGTAATAGACATCATTGTATTTTATGCCAATTACGACACGAGCAGATGATGGACAAACATATGATACAGTGCCTTCAGAAAGTAAATCGAGATTGTTTTTGTCACTGATCTATATATAATCTATCTATAATTCCAGTAATCTCTGTGTGTTTGTTTGTACGTTTGTACGTTTGTACGTTTGTTTGTCTGTGACCGCTGTTTCTCGACAACCACGGGTCCGATATACTTTAAACTTGCCAGGTATATTGCTGGGGACCCGAGGATGTGCCTTTTCAAGGTTTCATATTAATCGGACAATTACTTACCGAGCTATGTCCAAAAAACGATTCAACCAATCAGAGAGCAGCGAGCTATCGCGTGTGCCGAACGTGGCGGACACACTCTGCCTCGGATGGCACATTTGAGAGCGTATTCATTTATTTCACGTTTGCAAACTATGTTGGCGCTATGTTGCCGTTAAACTATGTTTTAAAACTAATAAAAACCATTTCATCTAAATAGAGGGGGGTGGGGATTGTCACTGTACTCGCACGAGCAGATGGCGGAAGTGCCTGACCGCCAAGTGAAGTCCGAGCAACTCGCGGTCGAAGGTACTGTAACGGCGTTCGGGCGGGCGAAGCTGCCGGCTAAAGAACGCCAGCGGTTGCCAAGCTCCGTTTTAAAACTAATTAAAACCCCGGGGGGATTGTCACTGTACTCGCAAGCCGTTCGCCGTTCGCTTTGGCGTTGCGAATGGACCAAAACATTTCATGGACCAAACCATTTCATGTAAAGCGTTCGCCGTTCGCTTTGGCGTTGCGAATGGACCAAAACATTTCATGGACCAAACCATTTCATGTAAATAGAGGGGGGGATATAATTTTAGATATAGATATAGTACGGGCATGCCCTAGTCTATCTATAATTCCAGTAATCTCTGTACGTTTGTTTGTCTGTGACCGCTGTTTCTCGACAACCACGGGTCCGATATACTTTTAACTTGCCAGGTATATTGCTGGGGACCCGAGGATGTGCCTTTTCAAGGTTTCATATTAATCGGACAATTACTTACCGAGCTATGTCCAAAAAACGATTCAACCAATCAGAGAGCAGCGAACTATCGCGTGTGCCGAACGTGGCGGACACACTCTGCCTCGGATGGCACATTTGAGAGCGTATTCATTTATTTCACGTTTGCAAACTATGTTGGCGTTAAACTATGTTTTAAAACTAATAAAAACGAATTTGCGATTCATTCGCTTTCCTGCGCGTTTGTGCACGCGATGGCGATTTCTTTACCAAACTCCGGAAGCCGTTCGCTTTGGACCAAACCATTTCATGTAAATAGAGGGGGGGGATTGTCACCACTCGCAAGCCGTTCGCTTTGGACCAAACCATTTCATGTAAATAGAGGGGGGGGGATATAATTTTAGATATATATATAGTACGGGCATGCCCTAGTAGTATATAAATACCCCATAATGTCAAAGTGAAATTTCTTTTTTCATTTTTTACAAAATAATTTAAAACGAAATACAGAAATATCTAATTTACATACAGTCGTGGCCGAAAATATTGGCACCCTTGCACTTTTTTCAAATAATGCACCATTTCTTCCAGAAAATTGTTGAAATTAAAAAATCTTTTGGTATCCACAAATGCATTTCTTTGGTTTGCAGTGGAACAAAAGAAAAAAAAGCTGAAAAAATTACTAAATCTTAGCTTGTTCCACACATAAATCCTGAAATGGCCCGGACAATATTATTGGCACCTTTTAGAAGTTGTTTAGAAATACACTACTCACAATAAGTTAGGGATATTGTGGGAGTGTTTATTTTTTTTATAGGCGTTAGGGTTAGGGTATTGAAATCAAGAATGCTGTGTTTTTCACACTCATTAATAACCATAGAATTAGGACCAACAACTTTTTTCAACATAATTAATACACAAAATCAACCACACCGAAGAACCTGCCAATATCCCTAACTTATTGTGAGTAGTGCAATTAGATTTCAAGCAGGTGATTATCCTTTACTTTGGAATTGAACTCACCTGTGGTGAGTTGCAGGTGCCTGCAATATAAAAATCACTCATTCAACCAGTTTGAATAGAGAAAAGGAGTCATTCAGCTGTTTTGTGTTACTGTGTGTACCACAATGAGCATGGAGAAAAGAAAGAAAACCAGAGAATTGTCTGAGGAGGTCAGACACAAGATTCTAACCAAGCATGGACAATCTCAAGGCTACAAGTCCATCTCCACAGACCTTGATGCTCCTGTGTCAACTGTACACAATGTTATCAGGACATTTAAGGCCCATGGCACTGCAGACAACCTCCCTGGGCGTGGCCGCAAGAGAAAACTTGATCTATGATTGCAGTGAAGAATTGTTCGAATGGTGGAGAAAGCACCTCAATCTACTACCAAACAGATTCAAGCTGACCTTCAGACACAAGGTACGACAGTTTCAACTCACACCATCCGTCGCCAACTCGATGAAAGGGGGTTCTATGGTAAGAGACTCAGGAGGACCCTACTGCTGAGAAAGCCCGACTGGAGTTTGCCAAAAAATACCTGAACAAGCCAAAATCCTTCTGGGAGAATGTCCTGTGGACAGATGAGACAAAATTAGAGCTTTTTGGTAGAGCACATCATCTCTATGTTTACAGAAAACGAAATGTAGCCTTCAAAGAAAAGAACACCTTCCCTACAGTCAGACATGGAGGAGATTCAGTGATGTTTTGGGGTTGCTGTGCTCCCTCTGGCACTGGGTGCCTTGAATGTGTGCATGGCATCATGAAAATCAGGAGATTACCAAGGTATTTTGGAGCGCAACATTCAACCCAGTGTGAGAAAGCTGGGTCTCCATCAAAGGTCATGGGTCTAGCAGCAGGACAATGACCCCAAACACACTTTAAAAAGAACCAGGAATGGTTCAAGACAAAACGCTGGACTGTTCTGAAGTGAGCAGCAATGGGTCCAGATCTAAATCCCATTGAACACCTGTGGGGAGATCTGAAAACAGCAGTTGGGAGAAGGCACCGTTCAAGTCTGGGAGAGCTGGAGCAGTTTGCACAAGAAGAGTGGGCCAACCTGCCAGTAGAGAGGTGTAGGAAGCTCATTCATGGCTACAGGAAGCGCTTGACTGCAGTTATTTTGTCCAAAGTCTGTGCTACCAAATATTAAGTCGAGGGTGTCAATCATTTTGTCAATGCCATTTCTTTTTATTTTCTGATTTAAAAGGATATATTAAGTTCTGAATCAAAAACAAAGATTATGTAATATCAGCAGTGAAATAATGAATTGTGGAGACCAAATACTTTTGTCAAGTTCAACTTATTTTTAGAGAAAATTGTGAGTTAATTGAAAAAGGTGCAAGGGTGCCAATATTTTTGGCCACAACTAAGTATTCAGCCCTTCAGTCAATTCTTCGTAGAAACGCCTTTGGTGATTTCGGCTTTGAGTCTTCTTGGGTATGTCTGTATCAGCTTTGCACATCTGGATTTGGGGAGTTTCTCCTTTTCTTCCTTGCAGATTTGCTCAAGCTCTGTCAAGTTGGATGGGGAGCGTCGGTGAACAGCAATCTTAAAGACTTTCCACAGATTCTCAATGAGATTCAAGTTTGTGCCTTGGCTTGGCCACCTCAAGGACTTTCCCGTTCTTGTTATGAAGCCATTCCAGTGTTGCTTTGGCTGTATGCTTGGGATCATTGTCCTGTTGGAATATAAATATTCACCACAGTCTAAGGTCTTTTGCACTTTGAAGCAGGTTCGCCTCAAGGGTTTGCCTGTATTTGGCTCCATTAATTGTTCCCCCTATCCTTACTAGTGTTCCAGTCCCTGCCACTGAAAAGCATCTCCATAGCATGATGTTGCCACGACCATGTTTCATGGTAGGGATGGTGTTAGATGTATGATGAGCTGTGCTCTGTTTCCACCAGACGTAGCACTTTGCATTCAGGCCAAAGAGTTTCATCAGACCACATAATATTTTGCCTTATGCTCCCAGAGTCCTTCACGTGCCTTTTTGCAAACTCCAGGCGTGCTGTCATGTGCCTTTTTCTCAGGAGTGGCTTCCGTCTGGCCACTCTCCCGTAAAGCCGAGATTTGTGAAGTGCTACAAAGACTGTTGTCCTTCTGACGGGTTCTCCCATCTCAGCCAAGGAAATCTGTAGTTCTGTCAGTGGTCATTGGGTTCTTGGTCACCTCCTTGACCAAGGTCCATCTTGCTCAGTTTGTTCGGATGGCCAGCTTTAAGAAGAGTCTGGGTAGTTCCATATTCTTTCCATTTCCTAATGATGGAGCTCACTGTACTCTTGGGAACTTTCGACACTCTAGAAAAATTGTTATACCCTTTGCCAGGTCTATGCATCCTCACAATTATATATGGGTGTTCTACGGACAGTTTTTTGGACTTTATGTTGGACTTTATATTGAAATTCGACACAAGAGGAGGCCATTCAGCCCTGCGCTACACAAACACCAGATTAAATAAATCAGTCTTGAAGCTAAGGACTAAATTTCATTGGGGGATTGGGGAGGAGTGCGTATGAGAAAAGTGTGGCAGGTTCAGGGATATTAGCAGGGTAAAATTAAAGGGGTTGTTAAAGGGGAAAATTTTATTTTTTTATATTGGGTGGGAAGGAGGTGTGGAGAGGTGGGCCAGATAAGTTTTAGGGTGAAAAATATTCAATGCCGACCACACACTATCCCTTGCCGAGACCCTTTCATGCACATCACACACAGCACAGACATAAACAATTACCCATGCATACTCAGGCTCCTCACAAGTTCTGCCAAAATCCCTGCACCCCTCTATCCCCAATGCTGCTAGGTACCTATCTAATTCCTATTTTAACCCTATCTTCTGTTTATTCTACCACTACCTTTCCAGGGAGACAATTACTTTCCGGGTGAAAGACCCTTACTTTGCTACCGGCTTAACTCCCCTCTTATTTACTCTCAGGCTATGGTCCCTGGTCCTATCACTGTCTATTCTGCTTAGGTTACTGTATTTTACCCAGATTGCTACACCTCCTCCTACTTTCACACCGATCCACCTTGTAGCCTTCGAATCCTGTCCTCCAGTTACTCTCCTCATTAAACCAATTCTCGCTTACCGCAACTATATCACACTCTTCGCTATCTCCGTTGGTCTCAAGCTCTTCCCTCTTATTGGTATAGAATATGTTTAACTTTTCCTTTCCTGATATTATATTTTCCTGCCCGGCCTTACCAATCAAATCTATTTATAGCCTCTTCACCCTCCTCTCACCTAATAGAGCCTCAATTTATTTTTCAACTCCCACTGCAAACATTACGGCCCCCTTTCTATTTAACACATGACCGGCCTTCTGGAAGCACTTGCTTTGCCCCCCCAAAGTGATTCTCACTGCTTCCTCTCCCTGCACTATTCTTCCAGCCATAGGTTGACATCAATTACTCTGCTCAAATTATATTCAATTTCTTGATCTATGGAGAATTGCAGAAAACATTACCTCACAACCCTTTGCTTTCAGTCGCTTACCCTGCACCTATTTTTCAAAACCTCCGAGTAAACTTTCCCGATATAATTTGCTCCGAGGTGTGCCACAATAAACTCCTTCCTGCCGTGACCCGACATGATGCCATTTAACCTTCCTTCAACGTCCCTAACTCCTGCTCCTTCAAAAACTGTACACAACTCCATGTCTACGATCTGTTCTGCAGAATGAAGAATCTACATATTTAACTGTTTCATTGTCCACAAAAACGGTCTCTCAGACCTCATTCCTACCTATCTTGATTGCTTCACCCTCACCACTGCCTACACTCGCTAACCCCTCACCACTACCTGTACTTGCTGCCCCCTCACCACTCCACGCACTAGTTACACCCTCACTACTGCCTGCATGCTGACCCCCTCACCAATGCCTGCACTCACTACCCCATCACCACTGCCTGTACTCACTACCCCCTCACTCCTGCCTGCAGTCGCTACCCCCTCACCACTGCCGACACTAGTTACAGCCTCACCCCTGCCTGCACCCACCACACCCTCATCCCTGCCTGCACTTGCTACCTCCTCACCCCTGCCTGCGCTCACTATATCCTCACCACTGCCTGCACTCACTACACCCTCACCACTGCCTACACTAGTTGCAGCCTCACCACTGCCTGCACCCACTACACCCTCATTCCTGCCTGCATTTTCTACCCCCTCACCACTGCCTACACTCACTATACTCTCACCACTGCCCGCACTGGCTTCACTCTCACCCCTCCCTGCAGTCACTACCCCCTCACCACTGCCTACACTAGTTACAGCCTCACCACTGCCTGCACCCACATCCCTGCCTGCACCCACATCCCTGCCTGCACCCACATCCCTGCCTGCACTTTCTACCCCCTCACCACTGCCTACACTCACTATACTCTCACCACTGCCCGCACTCGCTTCACTCTCACCCCTGCCTGCAGTCGCTACCCCCTCACCACTGCCTACACTAGCTACAGCCTCACCACTGCCTGCCCCCACATCCCTGCCTGCACTTGCTACCCCCTCACCACTGCCGACACTCACAAAACTGCCTGCACCCGCTACACCCTCACCCATGCCTGCACTCACTACACCCTCACCGCTCCATACAACCTCACCACTGCCTGCACTCACTACACCCTCAACCATGCCTGCACTCACTACTACACCCTCACCACTCCCTACACCCTTGTACTGCCTGCATTCACAACATCCTCACCACTCCCTGCAGCCTTAAAACTGCCTGCATCCGCTACACCCTCACCACTGCCTGCACTCACTAGTCACTACACCCTCACAATGACATTGAAGACATTGCCCATATGATGTATGACCTTAGAACCGTGAAATGAGCAGTTTGATGATCAACTCAAAACCAGAGATGTAGTAAATAACATGGTCATGAAAACAAACCACAGATGAGCAAAGACCATCAAAGTATCTCCAAACGAGTGGCAGAAACCACCGAACGAAGTAACATGCTGGAGTCAAACCTTTTGTCGTGATCTTGAACTGATAATTCTTTGCTCATGAGTGCTTCCAAGAACACCTTCCAAGCTTTGTTGACCTCCTTCACGGACAGCTCTCCTGGAATTCGCACCCGCCCAAACTCCACCCACACCTGTTACATGCATGACGTAAACTGTTAGGACATGAAGTCTGCCTCTATGGAAAGTTTCCATATTCTCATTGCAAAGTCAAATGACCAACTTAGGGCGAGAAGACATATCACTTTACAGGTGACATAAATATAGTCTTCCAATCATTTTCAGAGGCCATGGTTTCTTTATTTACATTTTTCCCAAAAACAAAATAAAAGTTTCAACACAAACAGTACAGATTTCTTAGTTTATATTTTCCTCATCTTTCTCCAGTTCATGTCTGCCCTCTTCTTCCATTACACGTCCACCATTTCCGTCATCGTACAACGCAAACACGTACCTGCAAGGCTTGGTGCAAAGTCAAAAGTGCTTCCTTTTCTTTCTCCCTCTTGGGTACCTCCTGCTCTTTCAGCTGCAACAGCCACGCCCACATGGCCTGAAAAGGTAAGTGCAGTCAGTGCACCATAAGGTGTGTTATCTTAAAATAATTATTAACATACAAACAACCTTCAATCAATGCATCGGCAAGATGGGTTCTAGGGTTAAACAACAACATTTTGACCTCAAATCTTTCCAAAAACTCAATTTCATTCACAAAAACTTCATTTTCATTCATTCCATTGAGTTCTTCAGTAGTCACAATTATTCCCAATCTTCTTGTGGAGTCAGCAGGGAAAGATTTTGGCCCAAGTCTTTCATGAACTGGCTTGGCCTGCTTTCGACTGAGTAGGATAGAGCAGGAATTTGCAATTTTGCCAGGGTGTCGGCGATAACTCGCCTACTCTTTGCGAAGGACACCGTGGGAACTTCAATCCACCAGCTGGGTCCTCCAGTTTAACATCCTTCTAATGGACGACACGCTGTCGCCTTGCATGCAAGACACCAGAGTGGCAGTTGATAGCTGAGCCAGGATTTCAACCCAGGCCTCACAGCTCAAAGGCAAGTGTGCATAGGCTGTCCTGTTTCTGAAAGTTTCAGGTTGTGACCATCACTGTCTAGACTGCTCCATTTTACATTCATCTCATTGGGAAAGAGCAAATTGAGGAATTGCTTCAACGCCAATAGCAAAATCACCTTGATTTCCATGGGGTCTTTGGGCAAGCCTCGCTCTGTGAGCTTTGCCGTGTGATCCTTGAGCCACCCGAGCAGGGCACGGGCATGGCGCAGATACTCCGTGCTCTTCTCATCCACATCCTGTGTGTGTCGGCGACAGAGACAGACATTTGCACAAATTTTTGGGTACCTCCATTAGTTCTGGTTTTTTTGTTTTGTTTTATTGAATTTGTTTGGTGCCATCATTGTGGCAGCAGATGCCTCGAGGCTGGACTACGTACATTGATGGTGATGCTGCCGGAGCCATGTTGGCACTTGGGGAAAGCATCATACAGCGTTGACACGTAAGTCACGATAGACTTCTCGTCTGGAGTTTCAACATCAACATCTGGTTGGAGAAAAATAGATGGAGAAGATATGGAATGTCTTTCGTGTACCTAAGAGATGACCTCACATCAAGGATGAACCAACAACATCAATGAGGACAATTGCGGTCGGAATATTCAAACGAAAATATTCTCCAGCTCAAATTCTGAAAGGCAACACATCTATACTGTCCACAAATATGGCCACATTCTTTACCCCCATTCCACTCTCTTTCTGCTCTTCCCTTCCCTTTCCTTTCCCTCACAATTTTCTTTCCATTATCTCTGAATTCCTCATACACACCAGCATAATCCTCCCTCCTCTGTTTGATTTATTTGTTCAATTTAATCTGCAACCATCTCCATCTATAAGTATGTAATAAATATACGAGCAATGAAGTATTTTCTTTGTTTATTATGGACCACATCCATCACTAGGTAGTGTGTGAGAAAGAAAAACAGGTAAAACTACTCCTTTGTTATCAATTTCTGTTCATGCACACCTTTCATATACTATATATTTATTGCAGGTACCAAGTGGGATGGAGGTCGGGGGCTAAATTGAGAAAAATTAGAAATGAGAAGAGGAACAGAAAGACGACAGGACAGAAGAATATGATTATAGGAGTGTTGCAGCAAGGAGACAGAAGTGGATGGAAATCAGATGGAAATCTTTTACAAAATGCAAAATCAGGAGAAGAAACATAGAAAGATTGGGAGCAAATGTTTACCCTCAGGGTCCAGGAGCTGTGGCACGTGAAAGTTTATCTCTGCAGTTGAGAAGGCGCGCTCAAGGTTCTCTCTTGCATGTTGGACATACACCTTCTTCATGTCCACAAGATCAGGCCTGTGGATATCTTCGGGAGTTATTGTACAAGATTAAATAGAAGTGTGCTATAAAGGTGAAAATAATGAAGGTAAATAAATTCTGTTAGTATGGATGGGTCTCGTCAAATTTTGGTTCAAAATTTCCACCCACAAGTCACACAAGGCAATCTCTTTAAGTGACCTTTGAAGCAACCAGTGCGCAACTCCGCAAAGCAAAAATCCGCTTGGGTCTCGTCCCATTATCCTGTGAACTCATTTCTGAACAAACATCTCTCGTCTCCACGCTTCCCACCCACAACACACCGATGTTTGTGTATGATGGCGTTAAAAAGCTTCCCATCTCGCCAAGACGTGGTAAAGTTCTCACAGTGCAACTCATGGTATCCATCCGTCATCTGCCGCGCCCAAAGGAGCAAACCATTCTGTGCCGTTACCTTCTTGTTCTGACCTTCTACCTGAATATCCGACACCTAGAGGGATTTAAAATCGACAAACCACCATGAGAATCCACCTCGGAGATCGTGCATTCTCTGAACAAGTGATTGGATGGAGTTACTCTGTCATGTCTGAACAATATTTGTACAAACACAGGAGGAGATACATTATATGAATGGAACCACTTTTAAAGGTTACAAATGGTCAGGGACATGATAAGCTCACCTGGAAGTGCAAAATAATTGTCCAGATGAGGCCCAAAATGAGTTTCGAGTTTCCATCTACAATTTCCTCACTTCGAATGTTCACCAGCTTCACCTGCAGGAGGCACACACATAGATCCCATTATAGCCATACAATGAATCGGATCTAGGAAGACAACTTGGGCAGAGTAATGCAATTTATCACATAAATTACATAAGGCCACAAGTCTGCGCAAAACTAAGTTTGCACCGGTTTGCCATCTGGAGCTAAAACAAATTAAAAACAAGAAAGAGCAATCAGAAATTGCACACCCTCGCCAGGACGTGTTTTTAGTGGTTTTTAAGGCTTTTTATTTATTTATTTTTTGGGATACAGAATCGAGGCTCGTGCAAGAGCTAACACATTGAACATGAAAACATGCACAGAGACAGAAAACATGCAATGAAGGGAGCGGGAGACAAGAGGGGGAGAGAGGGAAGTACACAAGCACAACAACAGAAGAGAACAGGGATGTCGGTAGATCTGTGGAAGGGGGAGGGCTGGGTGGGAGGGGGGGGCTAGGGGGAGGGGAGGAGGGAGGAGTACATTGTATAAAGCAAACTAACACTTCTTGGAATTTCAGGAAAGAAGTTGGGGATTTAAAGAGGCAGATTTGGGGCGTTTTAACGGGGGTAGAAACGATCAAGGTTTTGGATGGGGGAAGATAAGAGATGGTGGTGAACAGCTGTTTTAAAGACCTGGAGGGAGGAGAGAGATTGAAGGGAGTGTGGGAGTTTGTTCCAGAGGTAGGAGAAAAGAGGAATGAAGGAGTGAAGGTGAGCAGAGAGTCTTGATTTTTGCAGTTTCACCAGAAGAGGGTTGCTGGCAGATCTTGTGTGTCCTGTAGGAATATTTGGGGGACAGAGCACAGACAGAGAAGGAGGAGCAAAGCCGGAGAGGAGTCGGTAGAAGACAAAGACCACCAACCTGCCTGCGGTGAGTGAGTGAAAGGCCCTCAGAATCAGCTTCATCGCGGGAGATTCCAATGATTTTTGAATGCTTTGGTTTCAACAGCGTGAAGCCGAGCTAGGTGTGAGCCAGGAGCACCAGCCCAGAGGGGAGACCAGTAAAGTAAGGCTTTTGTGTTAAAACAAATATGGCGACCGAACCACGTAACCTATGATGTCATAATTATGAATAAAAAATTTTTCAGGCAGAGTCGCTCCCTATGGTAACATTTTGTGTCAATCGGACCAACGGTTGCCGAGAAAATTAGTTTTTAAAATGCAGACACGCCACATGTACGCACGCACGGACGGACTAAACCGAATGCCTAACCCTGCTTTTTGCTTCGCGAGTGCAGGATAATATCGTGCAATCACATCTTTCAACCCTCCACCCTTCCTTGATCCCTCCAAGATGCACACATTTTATCAGTAACCCCCTCCTTGTTAACGGCCCAAATATCCAGACTCAACTCTCTTCCTCACCAATTTGTTCCTCATAACCTCCGCCACCGAAGCTGGAAGGAGGTTATGTTTTCA